>NC_048593.1:15914900-16214900 GCF_013265735.2 Oncorhynchus mykiss
TACCCCTGCACAAGCATTTCACGGTAAGGTCTACATCTGTTGTATTCGGCGCATGTGACGAATAAAGTTTGATTTGATTTGAGGGACAGGTGGGACCAATTTCAAGTGCCAATTGGTTGCAGAACCTGGAAGGGGAAGTATTGGTGTTGAATCACCATCCCTAGCTGGTGCCTGTAGAGCTGTCCATAGTGTTGACTCACTTTGGCCTCTCGAGCCCTCTGGAGCTGACCACGGTCTTGCTCCTTCCTTTGTAGCTCCCTGCTGGCCCCCATGTTGCCAGATATGTAAATGTGATATTTCATTTTTTAAATGTAAATACATTTGCTCTGTCATTATGTGTAGATTGAGGAGGGAAAAAAACAATTTAATCCATTTTATAATAAGGCTGTAACGTAACAAAATGTGGAAAAAGTCAAGGGGTCTGAATACTTTCCAAATGTACTGTAATTTGCTTGCAGAATGTTATGGTATTGTTTTCTTCTGAGCTCTTCTGCAAGCAAGTTCAAACTGAAAATGTTGAAATTTATTTTTCAACAAAACATCTGATTGTTTAATCATATTTGTTTAATATTTGTCTCTCGTCTATCAACACCCAAGAGTGAAAGCCAAATCCAGGCAGTCAACAGAGTTTCGGCTTTCATTCTCTCCGTCAACACTCACACAAATAAATTCCTCTATGAACAGACATTCCTGAGCGATGATACCAGACATGCCATCTGTCTGTCATCACTCCCAGTCTGGATACTATCATAGTTGGCGAAGAAAATGGAGGAGAAATGCTTGTGTTCAGTCTGATGTCAAATGAAGACAACTGTCTGATGACTTGAGTGGGTTATATATCACTCATACTGTATACAACTAGCAGAAACAAAAAGCTCAATTAAGAACAAAAAGCTTAATTTAGAAGTCAGTGTGACATGAAGTTTGAATGCTTGGGTATTAAATAAATACCTGACAATATAGGAACAAGGAAGTATTGGCCAGGAAAGCAAAAATGGGGAAATAGGTTTGTATTTCTTCAAACTGTCACCCAACCCAACTCTCACGCAACATACCAGATGCTGTCTGCAGATTACTTGATTACAGTTACCAGAGGCCATACATTTGCAATTATTTCCAACAAAATAGATGATAGAATATGTAATCTTATCAAATCAAATAAATGCTAACCATGAGAATGTTTAAGATGGATGTGGACAACAGCCAGGTTTAGCATACAGTGGTGATGTAAGCTGTCAGAAATACAAGAGGACAGGTCAGATACAAATCATTACTGAAAGTCAAAGATATTGCGAGTCAACCACCAGAGGCTTAAAACAATAATAGGATACTCTTGTTTAGTCCTGTCAAGGTGACATAGTGAGATAATTGCTACATCTCCTCAGTGTCACTGACAAGGGTGTGACCGAATGTTTTTGTCCTGGTCCAACTGACTTCAGCTAAAAACAGCAGTACGTAATGTGATATCATCCAGGAATCTTATTGTCTTGATTCTATTCTAACTTAACATTCACTGATCACGTTTAGACCTATATCTGAACAAAACTAGTACAACATTTTGAGATACACATTCCAGGAAAGTAAATGTAATTCAGTGGTTCCCAACCAGTGGTACCAGGACCGGGGGGGGGGGGGGGGGGGGGGGGGTGTAATTGGCCTATCCACAGGGGGTACTTGAAACTATTCAGGAGACCATAGGTTTACTGGTAAAATGCTCATGAGGGGGTACTTCAGGGCAACTCCGGGCAGAGCAAAATTCAGTTGATGGTACAGCAAATGAAAAAGGTTGAGAACCACTGGTCTAATCAATAAGATCTCGACTTTACACCATGAATACTGATATATATGAGGAGTCATTTTCAATTTTGTCATCCCTTATTGCACTTTGTTCTTAAGTTTCTTTCATGGTCTCATCCTATCCGTAGCCCAATAACAGTGCATTTATTACCAATGTTCACAAATTTGATTGTGGTGTGAAATATTAGGTATACATTTCCCAATAAATAAAAAAAAGCAGAAGTAGAAAGGTAAAATCTGCGTATACTACATTCATTTTAGTAATTTAACAGACACTCTTGTCCGGAGCGAGTTAGAGGAGCAATTATAGGGAAGTGCCTTGCTCAATGTCACGCCCTGACCTTAGAGATCCCTGTTTACTCCCCATATTTTGCAATCCATGCAACAAACAAAGACAAGATCCCACAACAGAAGGTGGGAAAAAGGGCTGTCTATCGTTGTCTCTGATTGGGGATCATACTTAGGCAGCCCTTTTTCCCACCTTCTGTTGTGGGATCTTGTCTTTGTTTGTTGCATGGATTGCACTCCTAAGCTGTTCGTTGAGGTGTTTATTGGTGGTACATTTTAATAAAGAACATTTACGCCTACCACGCTGCACCTTGGTCTTCATTTAACGACAGAAGTTACACTCACGGTAAAACAGTGAGCTGACATTCCTTTATATTCTGTGTATTGTAGCCAGGCCTACATTATTTTAGCCATGCTTTGGCTCTGCTTAAAACCCCCCTGCATGATGTAGGCTACATGTGTCTATGCCCACCATGAAACGAGAGATGAGAACCTCTATGAACACCGGTAAACCTCATATTTAGAAGTTATTTTCCTGTAATAATTGTTTTCCGTTGCACTTTTTTTAAAACCCGAAGCCCTCCATAGGCTACTTTTATTGTTTGGTTGTCTCCTATTGTAGTCCATTCAAGTTGCGATTAAAAAAAATAAAAAATAATCTTGATTCAGTATTTTTCCACCACTGGTTGCAAAAATGTAGTAATATAATAACATATTTGATTAGCAGATACTTTAATCCAATGCGATTTACTGCCATGCGTGCATAAATCTCTTGTATGTGTGGCTCCAGCGAGAATCTGTCAACTTCCACCGATGTCAGTCCCTCTCCTTGTTCGGGCGGTGTTCGGCGGTCGATGTCACCAACCTTCTAGCCATCACTGATCCATTTTTCATTTTTCATTGGTTTTGTCGTCTTTCTTCACACCTGGTTCCAATTCCATCAATTACAGGTGTATTTAACCCTCTGTTTCCCCCTCATTTCCTTGTCGGAGATTGTTTTGTTTTTATGTGATGTGCTATTTAGTGTTGGTGTGCAACGGGTTTTGTACCCACTTTGTTATTTTGTACAGTTTGGTTGTTTTGGAGTTTTGTCAGCATTTATTAAACAACTCCGTTTATACCAAGTTCGTTCTCCAGCGCCTGACTTCCCTGTCACCAACACGCACCTCTTACAGAATCGAACCCATGAACCTTGGTGGTGTTGGCACCACGCTCTTCCGTCTGAGATTGCTTGCTCAACTACATGTAGATTTGCACTGCTGCACTCGCTTGGTCTCATAGTTGGAAATGAGGCTGTCAACACCTCTGTCCAGCCTTGCAATGTGACACCTCAGTCTATGGCAAGAAAAGGTGTGAAAATTGAATCAAACGTATACAATACACAAACAAAAACAATCTTGACACATCTGATCTAACTATAGATTTCCTTCATCGGAATATGTCAATGAGGGTAAACAGCGTTCAGAATGTGATACTTCCTGTATTCCTGGTGTTAATGACTGGGTTGAAGCATAAGACAGCAGGTTATAGTATCTCACATTAGGTCAACAGGCAGTCACACAACTTTTATTGCATTGAAATTCAAGAGTTGCCACTCTTGAGGAAGACGTCAGCTTGACATCAGAACCTTAGTCACTTGTTTGCATCCTATACAATGGCTTAAAGTGAGTTGAAATAAATCAATCTCTGCTTTTTTTTGTTGAGTGCTCCAACTTTCTGCCCCGAGTCCCTTTGGAAGTTTTTCTTGGTAAATCCTGCTCCTGATTTGTCATCGTTGTTGAGCACCCCTCCTTTCCTTTGTTTGCCTTTATTGGTGAAGGCCCACCTGAAATCAAGACTTGCGGCATCAAAACCGTTTCATTGAGAGAGATTCTTAAGGCTTAGGATATTTTGGTTTTCACTGACAATATATTATCTTGGTAAAACGTTATGAATATGAATTCTGTATCTGATTGTAACTAAAAACTGTGTGTTAGGCCACAGTGCGTATATTGCAACATCTATGTACTAATATCTTGTAATAATGGTGGTATGTCTTGTGGGGTATGGGTGTCTGAGCTGTCAGTTATTTGATTATGCTGACAATCTGGAATTTTCATTACAGTAATGCTTCTCATAAAAACTACAAAAGAAGCAATTAATCTCTTGTTAACCCTCCTCCAGGAAAGACTGGCATGCATGTTGTTGCCTCAACATAATCAAGATTAAGGAGATGATTGTGGACTACAGGAAAAGGAGGACCGAGAACGCCCCCTATTCTCATCGACGGGGCTGTAGTGGAGCAGGTTGAGAGCTTCAAGTTCCTTGGTGTCCACATCACCAACAAACTAGAATGGTCCAAACACACCAAGACAGTTGTAAAGAGGGCACACACCAAGACAGTTGTAAAGAGGGCACGACAATGCCTATTCCCCCTCAGGAAACTACAAAGATTTGGCATGGGTCCACAGCTCCTCAAAAGTTTCTACAGTTGCAACATCGAGAGCATACTCACTGGTTGTATCACTGCCTGGTACAGCAACTGCTCGGCCTCCGACCGCAAGGCACTACAGAGGGTAGTGCGTACAGCCCAGTACATCACTGGGGCTAAGCAGCCTGCCATCCAGGACCTCTATACTAGGCGGTGTTAGAGGAAGGCCCTAAAAATTGACAAATACCCCACCCACCCCAGTCATAGACTGTTCTCTCTCTCGCTTGGCAAGCGGTACCTGAGCACCAAGTCTAGGACCTTCTCAACAGCTTTTACCCCCAAGCCATAAGACTCCTGAACAGGTAATCAAATGGCTACCCGAACTTGTTGCATTGTGTGTGTGTCCCAACCCCTGCTGCTGCTACTCTGTTTATCATATATGCATAGTCACTTTAGCTATACATTCATGTACATACTACCTCAATTAGCCTGACGAACCGGTGCCTCACTCCTGTGTATATAGCCTCGCTACTGTTATTATTACGTATCGTCTGAGATTCCAAAGATTGGAAAGCTTCTGCGGTCATCCCCCTCTTCAAGAGGGGGAGACACTCTTGACCCAAACTGTTATAGACCTATATCCATCCTGCCCTTCTAAATTTTCAAAGGCCACTTTTTTCTCCACTTCTTGTCCTGAATGACGTGCCCAAAGTAAACTGCCTGTTACTCAGGCCCTGAAGCCAGGATATGCATATAATTATTACCATTGGAAAGAAAACACTTTGAAGTTTGTAGAAATGTTTAAAATAATGTAGGAGAGTAAAACACAATAGATATGGTAGGAGAAAAATCCAAAGAAACAACCAGATTTTTTTTTTGTTGAGAGACCATGCTCTTCCAATGGCCAGTATAAGGGCATACTCAATTCCAACTCCCATGATGCACTTCCTATGGCTTCCACTGGGTGTCAGCAGTCTATGTTCAAGGTTTCTGGCTTGTAACTTGAATAACAAATAACAAATAACAAAAAATAAAATGTTTAGTCCAGGGACAGTCTTGGAAATCCGTGTTCGTGCAAACCAAGAAGACAAGACGCTAAAATCGGTTTCCTATTGAACATACTTCCATAAGAAATAGTTTGATTACATTTTAGGATATCTGAGGAGTAAATAGAAATGTATTTTGACTTGTTGAAACAAAGTTTAGGGGTAGATTTTCGGACTCCTTTCTTTGCATGTTGAACGAGTGGATTACTCAAATCGACGGCGCCAACTAAAAATACTTTTTTGGGGATGTAAAGAAGGACTTTATCTAACAAAACGACACTACATGTTAAAGCTGGGACCCTTTGGATGACAAATCAGAGGAAGTGAATATTTAATCGTTATTTGTGAATTATTGAAACCTGTGCCGGTGGAGAAATATTTTGATGTGGGGCGCCGTCCTCAAACCATCGCATGGCATGCTTTCGCTGGAATAGCTACTGTAAATCGGACCGTGCAGTTGGATTAACAATAATGTAAGCTTTCAATCGATATAAGACACTTGTATGTACCTAAATGTTTAATATCTATCATTTTTATGATTATTTATTTTAATTGCGCGCCCTCCAGTTTCACCGGAAGTTGTCCCGCTAGCAGGACGCCTAGGCTTAAAACTTCTTACCGACGTGGTTCCTGCACAGGAACACCTCAGTGGAAATTTCAGAGCGCCACCTATAGTACTATAGTATAGTACTCGATAAATCTCAAACTTTCATTAAAACACACATGCAAGGTACTGAATTAAAGCTACACTCGTTGTGAATCTAGCCACCAAGTCAGATTTGTAAAATGCTTTTCGGCGAAAGCATGAGAAGCTATTATCTGATAGCATGCACCCCCCCAAAATACCAAAACGTCACCTAAACAACAGATTTTGTGGTAGCCGGCGCTACACAAAACGCAGAAATAAAATATAAAAGATTCATTACCTTTGATGAGCTTCTCTGTTGGCACTACTATATGTCCCATAAACATCACAATTGGGTCTTTTCTCCGATTAAATCCGTCAAAGTATGCCAAAAAAGTCCATCTATAAAGGCCGTCTGATCCAAGGAAAATGCAGCTTTACACAACGCAACGTCACTTTTAAAATTAAAAGTTGCCTATAAACTTTTACAAATCACTTCAAACGACTTTTGTAAACCAACTTTAGGTATTAATAAACGTTAATAATCAACCAAATTGATCACGGGGCGATCTGTATTCGATAGCAGCAAGTCTTGAAATCATTGTCCATTTTTTTTACATTCATAATTTCCTGGGTGCACCCCAAGACAGGAAGTGCCTATACGTCATCCCACCAAGGATAAATGTGCAAAGAAATGCCAGTATTGGCGACATCGTGTGAAAGCTGTAGGCGTTGTAAACGGAACCGGATATATTTTCTTTCGCCTTAGACAAATCAAAGACTGGCGGATGAATTTTTTTTGTGTGTTTTTGGTGAACAGTTTTCCCTGGGATTTTTACTCCTAAACATGCTCTGTTATACCCACAGACATGATTTTACCAGTTTTAGAGACTTCAGAGTGTTTTCTATACACACATACTTATCATATGCATATACTATATTCCTGGCATGAGTAGCAGGACTTTGAAATGTTGCGCGATTTTTAACAAAAAGCTGCGAAAATTCACGGCATCCTTAACAGGTTTTAAGAAGTTTTAACGAAGAGATTAACGGCCATTTCGAATCCCACCGTACCTTCTCTACTATGCAATCTGGTTTCCGAGCTGGTCATGGGTGCACCTCAGCAACGCTCAAGGTCCTAAACGATATCATAACAACCATCAATAAAAGACAGTACTGTGCAGCCGTCTTCAACATGGCCAAGGCTTTTCATTTTGTCAATGATCGCATTCTTATCAGCAGACTCAATAGCCTTGGCTTCTCAAATTACTGCCTCGCCTGGTTCACCAACTACTTCTCAGAGTTCAGTGTGTCAAAACGGAGGGCCTGTTGTCCGGACCTCTGGCAGTCTCTATGGGGGTGCCACAGGGTTCAATTCTCGGGCCGACTCTTTTTCTCTGTATATTTCAATGATGTTGCTCTTGCTGCTGATGATTCTCTGCTCCACCTCTACGCAGACGACACCATTCTGAATACACCTGGCCCTTCTTTGGACCCTGTGCTAACAAACCTCCAAAGGAGCTTCAATGCCATAAACTCTTTGAGGCCTCCAACTGCTTTTAAATGCAAGTAATGCTCTTCAACCAATCGCTGCCCGAACCATCCCGCCTGTATGCTCTCGTTGGCTGGCCCTCGCTACATATTCGTCGCCAAACCCACTGCCTCCAGGTCATCTGTAAGTCCATGCTAGGTAAAACCCCGCCTTATCTCAGCTCACTGGTCACCATAGCAACACCCACCCGTAACACGCGCTCCAGCAGGTATATTTCACTGGTCACCCCCAAAGCCAACACTTCCTTTGGCCGCCTTTCCTTCCAGTTCTCTGCTGCCAATGACTGGAACAAATTACAAAAATCACTGAAGTTGGAGACTTATCTCCCTCTCTAACTAGAAAGCATCAGCTGTCAGAGCAGCTTACCGATCACTGCACCTGTACACAGCCCATCTAAGTAGAACACCCAACTACTTCATCCCCATATTGTTACTTATCATCTTGCCCTTTTGCACCCCAGTATCGCTACTTGCACATCATCATCTGCACATTATCACTCCAGTGTTAATGCTACATTTTTATTTCACCTCTATGGCCTATTTATTGCCTTTACCTCCCTACTCTTCTACATTTGCACACACTGTACATAGATTTATTGACTGTACGTTTGTTTATGTGTAACTCTGTTGTTTTTGTCGCACTGCTTTGCTTTATCTTGGCCAGGTCGCAGTTGTAAATGAGAACTTGTTCTCAACTGGTCTACCTGGTTAAAAAAATAAATACATGTCAAAAAACAATTATTCACTGTCTTGTTACTGTATTTTATTTCCTTACTTATCTATTGTTCACCTAATGCCTATTTTTTTACTTAAAAATTGCACTGTTGGTTAGGGCTTGTAAGTAAGCATTTCACTGTAAGGTCTACATCTGTTGTATTTGGCGCACGTGACAAATAAACATTGATTTGATTTGAAGCTAGTTCTGGTTTCTACTGGGCAAAGGGCCACATACTTGCCTAAAATCTATATACATCTTATCATCTAACGTAAGCATCATCAACACAGGAAAAAGGCATTAACGAATAAACAAATAATAATTATGCATGACTGAATTGCTGTCATCACCACCAATGGTGAACGAAAGACCTTTCTCGCAGCAATTTTTTTTTTTAAATGTCCTACCTAATTCTGTGGACTATTCTGATGCCAAGCCTTTGACATTCTACCATGAACAGGTTGGACTGGTCTGACTTCCAACACATAGCAGGAAGAAGTCTGGGAATTCACCTCCCCAAGAGCGTTGGACCTTGGTGTCATTCAGAAGGCACAGGACAGGTGTGTGTTAGTATGTGTGTGTGACAGGGAGAGGTGACAATACTGTGGAAAACAGGAGTGGAGACTGTATTGAAGCTACCAATCTGCAGATATAAAACACTGATCTATAGAGCCTGTGGATGCGCTGCAGCCTGGTGTGGAGGCCTGAGACTGAGACCTAGCCACCTCTATTCTGTCTCTGAAATCACAGGTGAGCACCACTGCTAAATACTCTAGTGTTACTCTAATACAGCTTGGTTGCTGGTTCTGATGTCATCTTGGTTTCTTCCCAATTTCCTAAGTCTTCATAGCCGAGAGGAGGCCCTGATGTGGTCAAATGTTGGAGCTACTGATAATACTCTTGGTTCTAATGGTATCTCCATATTCTTGTGTGATTTAGGGTCATATTTCCATTAAATGTCATAATTATTCAATACAAAAAGGGGATATGGAATTTAATTTTGAAAAAATTGGAAGAAACTATTTTCCCTATTTTAGTTCTGTAATATGTCATTATGTAATAAGTATTATTTAATTTGATTCGCAATCCATAGCGCTACCAGCCATTGGAATGTCAACACACATGGAGTGATGGTGTCGCTCTAGATTGCTCTCAAACGGTCTGGTGTCTCAGAAACAAATTGCTGTTTGTGGTCACATACGCTGAATACAACCTTACAGTGAGAAGCTACAGTGGGTACCGGTACAGAGTCAATGTGCGGGGGCACCGGTTAGTCAAGGTAATTGAGGTAATATGTACATGTAGGTTGAGTTATTAAACTGACTATGCATAGATAATAACAAACTTTAATGAAATAATAAGACAAGCACAATATTTTTACTTTTTATTCACATAGGAAGTAGCCAATGAAGGACCATATACAAATATACAAGACAGATCTCTGAGATTTATAGTAGATTCATCAATGCCTGAAACAGCATAATAAAAAACATGACAGAAACATGAGACACATATTTAAAAATATATATTCTATACTATATAGTGGATCTCAATGACATGTTGAGCAATACAGTAGCCCAAAGATATGTACATGTCTCACAGGACCAAGTGTGAGACTGTGCCATATTCCGTCTCTGACCTTTCTCCACTTTCCTAGCTCGGCAGGGCACATCTGGCACTTATTCAGCGGTCTTTTCAGGAGGGTGAAAAGTTAGAAAAGTATTGTGTATAACATGATTTACCAGTAAGCAAAATAGGGAATAATATTGGGTTTATTTGTTGGATTTCTATCTGCAGTGTGAACGCTTCACCTCACTGAATGCATCCCTAGTCTATGATTGGTCTGTCCTCTCCAATAGAAAACAATACACAACAGTTAAGTAAAAGTATAGGAAACAGTGACTGCATTGATCAAGCCTCTGCTCTATGCCGTGACCACAGTCCGCTCAGTGGCAATGTTTGCTGATTGTGACAGCCTGGGTGTTGACACTGGTACCACTGTGCCAGGGACAAACATGGTTGAGTGATCAGTCAAACAACGGATTTAATCGTGATCAGTCAAACAACCTTAGTCATCATCATCAAGTAGTTATATTATTTGGGAACACCGATTGGCAGTCAATCAAGAGACTGTGGGCCCTTAAAGACCTGTTGAAATGCATACAGTTGTCAAACATGTCGTTTTATTTGTCCGTTCATCAGTCAAACTCATTGTTTGATTTGCAGTCAAGCCATGGTCAAATATGTTTTATGTGCATTGTAAATATGTTGTGTACAGAATGTGCACAGCTGTATCCGGGCATAAGCGACATGAGTGGTCGCTCCCCGACCCAAAGGAACTCAGTCGGGGTTTCAACTTACTGTTGCGAGTTAGAATAGTAGAATTCGGTTGTCCGTCAGCAGTTCGTCTCCTGTTTTGTTAGTCACGAACAACCACTTGAATAGCCATGTCAGCTGACAATTTTTAGATTGATAAGTTAGTCTAGCCAGTTATCTAAATGTATAAACCCCATGGCAAAATGTGTGGAACTGAAGAAAACTTTCTTTACAAGATCTCGCTTGGGGACCCACCTGTGTATGTGGTGATAAATGATTGTAAAATACTGTTTGGCTATTATGAAAAATGTTAACTATGAACGTCAATGATGCATGAACAACACGATGCTGTTGTCGTCTTCGGAATAATGTGTAAACGTTGTGGTAATGGTGTGGTTGCGTCGTGTGTGTGTGTTCACAGGCAGACATCATGGCCCAGGCGCAAGAGGAGAGACCCTCAGAACAGGAGAAAGAGATGGGAGAGGAGACCTTCCTCAAAGACCTCTATCTGTACATGAAGAAGAGAGATACACCCATAGAGAGAATACCACACCTGGGCTTCAAACAAAGTGAGTGTACTGCACACAGAGAAACATAGGCGCGCGCACACACACTGCATGCACTCACACACAGCAATTGTTGACATCTCTCAGACAATGTATAGCTGATATTCTGTATATTTGTTCTGTGTTTCTAGTTGATCTGTTCATGATGTACAAGACTGTGAAAAGCATGGGCGGCTACCTCCAGGTAAAACAATGTCAATCATTTCCAACGCGTATTGGGTTTCAGTTTTTCGATTTAAAATAGGTGGGAGCAATTCATGCTGCAAGTCAAACCCCAGAGGTCACCGAACATCCTGGAAAGTTGTACTTAAAAGGAAACGTTCCTCATCAACCCTCTCACCAGTTTTAGAACTATTGTAATGGGGCCACATTCCATGTATGTTTTTGTTACAATGTACACAACGACAACATGTTAAAAATCAAGCTGAATTTCTACCAGGTAACGACCCAGCAGCAGTGGAAGCAAGTATACAACACCCTGGGAGGAAACCCCAGAAGCACCAGTGCTGCCACCTGCACCCGTAGACACTATGAGAAGTATGTCAAAGAAAATGTATCATACATCGTACATGTATGTGTGCTTGCGTGTATGTGTGCGTAGACGTGTGCGGTTGTGCTCGCATGTCTTTGACACAGATATTTTGAATACTACCAGGTAGAGACCCTCAATTTCAGTATACGTGTGCAAGTCAGTGATGTGTGTGCGTGGCATGTTTTAATTGGTGCAGTTTCAAAAATGGCCTTTGTGTTGTCGTAGGCTGCTTCTGGCGTATGAGTGTCATGTAAGAGGAGAAAACTACATGGAGGTCCTGCCACGGCACCAGCAGAAGCGTTTACATTACAGTAGTCTCAGTGAGGAGGAAGAGTGCCCCAGGACAGCCAAACGTAGCATGACATATGGCGCTCTCCAGACTTCCCAGCAACAGGTACACTAACAAGCAAACATACACACACCCATAAGCATGTACACACACAGATGAAGACAAAGACACAAAGGCTGCGTTTACAGAGGCAGCCCAATTCAGATTTTTTTTACCCACTAATTGTTCTTTTGACTAATCACATCAGATCTTTTCACATTAGATCTTTTTCAGAGCTGATTTGATTCGTCAAAAGACCAATTAGTGAAAAAAAAGAATTGGGCTCTGTAAACGCAGCCATACACACTAAGACACATATGCACGCACACACACACACACATTTAAATGAATTGACTGACTCATCATTGGTATTTTCTCCTCTCAGAACCCCCATCATTTCTTGACAGACTCCAGAGTGAGGATCATCCCTATGCCTGCACACTACCATCCAAACTATCACCACCCTAGCCACCCCGCTCTGCCCCCCTATATCCACCCACCTCTGACCCCCAGCAGCCACCTCAGCAGCCACCCCAGACCCCAACCCCCATATCTCCCCTCCCCTCAAGGGCAGACAGAAAGGGCCAAGCAGCCTCTGGAGCGCTTGCGCCTCCTGGCCAACCGGTACATGTGCTCCTCAGACTGGAATGAGCCACTCAACCTCAGTTGCAAGAAATCTTGCCTAGAGTCAGGCGGTCAGCCTGCTTCGTCCTTTGCCCCTCCTCCCTCCAACAAAACCCCAAAGTTTTTGAATACGCCCTCGCCGCTTTACCCCACCAAGGAGATGGCTAAAGAAGAGGGCTGTGAGACGCCGGAGGGGAAGTCACCCCCCGAGAGATCCTACCTCTACCCCTTGGCAACCAGAGATGGCTATGTCATCGACCTCACTTCCTCCTCTGGCGGTTCCTCCCGCAGCCCGACTCCAGCCTCCAGCCCAGGCATGAAGACAGAGTCCCCCGTTTCCTGCCCACTGCAGAGTCACAAGGCCAGCGCCCCCTCCATGGTCCACGTCCCTAGACCCCTGAAGAGAGAATACCCAGATTGGCCCAGGGGGGAGAGGGGAGAAAGCCCCAAGCACAGTCCGGGGCCTCTCAATCTCAGCTGCGCTCTGCCCAGCCCCCCCAGAGAGACAGGGGGAAGGATGGAGATCCAGATCCCGCTGGCACTTCTCCAAGACTGGATAAAAGGAGGCCTGCTATGTGGGCCTGCTGGTTCACGGCCTGGGGCTCCATCCCTGCAGGGTCCAACACCACCAGAGCCAAGGGAGAGGACACAGACCAGAACCGACATCTCCCTCACCATGGCGAACCATGCTGACCAGGTCTTCCACAGCCCTCACAGAGACCAGGATAGGAGCTCTGGGTACCTGAGGGAGAGGAGTCTGGAGAGGTACAGGAACCTGCCTAGCCACACCACCACCTCCCCTACTTCCAGTCACCGCCAACCCATGGCGCCATACCAGATCTCCAGCTACAAGGCTCAGCTATCAGGGAACACCCTACGTAACCCGGCCAGCAGGGACTTGTACCCCTGGGAGAAACAGGAGAACACCAGGAGGCCCTACCACCCAAGTCCCATGCACCCCCATGATCTACGGGACAGAGCCCAGCCAATCCCCTTGAAGATCCACCCCAGCAGTCAGTCTCTGGAGCAGGATGATGTAGGCCCCACATCCCTAGCCTGTAGTACAGACACATCCCAGGGAATGGTGGAAAACTCTAGGAAGGCTTTGATGGTGGACCCCTCATCTTCCTCTCTAATACCACTGACAACTGAGGAGTTCATGAAGTTAAAGAGGCTCATCTCAAGCTCCTCGTGAACAGAATGCAACAAGCCAACACTATTACATTAAATTACAGAAAACAAGATGCACTCTGGGAAAAAGATGTAACATGTCAATGTTGACATTGGACGCTTGGAAAAGCACGCATTACTGTACATACAATATTGCATAGAGAAATGCACTGACACAACAAATATACATGTATATAGAGTACTGTTTCAGTTATAAGACACAGTTCAAAGGGCATTGTAGCACTTTTTAAATACTACAGAACATGAATTGTCTTTTACTATTCTGTGTTTTTACCCTTTGAAGCTTGCTAACAATTTATTATGCACTGGAGTGAAGTTATTATCCAAAATGAATTATTTTTGTGCCTTCATCTCTGGGATTTGTTTTGAACATGAAGTAGCATTTTGAAATAAATATTTTTTAAAGTTTAATAACAGTCACGAAACTACAGGTTTACCACGTAGACAGCAAAGGTACATTTTGTGGGTGTTGAGAATTGTGAGCCATACTGTTTTGAGGAGGAACAATTACAGTATATACAAATAAAATGTCAAAGAAAAGTTTTGTTATGAAAATGTGAATGTTTTTATATACACTGAGTGTACAAAACAAATTACTGACCAGGTGAATTCAGGTGAAAGCTATGGTCCCTTTTTGATGTCACTTGTTAAATCAGTGTAGATGAAGAGGAGACAGTTAAAGGAATTTTAAGCCTTGAGACATCGATTGTGTGCCATTCAGAGGGTGAATGGGCATGACTATATATGTATATTTGTAAAACATTTTTTTCCTATTCTTATTTTACGACAAGTAATGTTGGCAAATATTTCACACAATAAATATTCTGATCGTTTTTTTCCTTATTTCCTTCTAATCTTGTCAAACCCATAACCAAGGTGGAACTTTGAAACGGTCACAACAGCGAGAATGTGTTATTTGTGGCTGTAACATAAATGAGATGCCAGGCAGTGTCAGTGTGAAACCCCACGCTAACTACAGTATATTCCTCAGAAACATGTCTGTACAGCAGCACCTGTCTGTTGACTTTGGACCGGAGCTTGTTTTGCCAGATGCGTAATTCCACAGGGTTTATTTTACATGAAATGTATAATTGCGTGTTTAACAGGACATAGCCTTAAACACAGGTTCCCCTGAATGAAAAGGGAGAGAATAAATAATAATTATATTCCTAAAAAAAATATGTGTCAACTGACACATAACTGCACCAATTTAAAAGGTTTTGCTGAGTTACAGGTAAGGAAATCAGTCAATTGAAATAAATTCATTAGGCCCTAGACTATGGATGTCACATGACTGGGCAGGGGCGCAGCCATGGGTCCACCCACCTGGCAGCCAGGCCCAGACAATCAGAATTTGTTTTTCCCAACAAGAGCTTTAGAGACAGAAATTACCCTCAGAAAAAAATATTTTTGTACAGATGGAACATTTGAGATCTTTTATTTCAGCTCATGAAACATGGTACCGACACTTTACATGTTGTGTTTATATTTTTGTTCAATATATTAACCCTCATACTACAAACATATTTTACATACACGGATTACCAACTGGGGTCATTATGACCCTGATAAGAAACTATTGGAAAAAGCAACAATCACAGCAAAAGAGAAACTTCGTTTTTTTTAAACATTGGACATGTAAATAATGTTATCTGAAATAGAAAAATAACCAAAACAGACTTATTTTATAGTTAAATTATAATTATTTAGCATATATTGTTCAATAAAAATATGTATTTTTCCCTTAAATGTGCAGCCCACATTAGTACTAAAGATGATTTACCATCAGGATTGTATATACAGTAGTATCAGTTAGTTTAGAATCTTGAAGTAAATATTGTTTTCATATTTGTGGTAAAAACAGCTGCAATTTAAAGGGGCTGTACACCAAAATGTGAAACATACTGTACTTAATTTAATTGATAAAGTGTTTCACCCACTGATCTGAGAAACCAAAAACATGGCTTAGTTCTCCTTACTTACATACCCCACAGCCAGCATTAGCATCACTGCTAGTGAATCAATGGGATTGGTATATAGAGCCTATGGAAGGATGTTTCAAAAAGCAAAGTCACTTCAAATTAAATGTTATAGCAACATAAATACCAAAACAAGTTGAAAACATAGGAATTATGGTCTTTATATAACAGTTTTTATACCAAGTAGTTACACGACTGACAGACTTATGACCAGTTTTGACTGCAACTAAGCATACATCTAAGTTTGTTTTGAACACAGTCATACATAGTTATAAGCAGAGTACATAAGGTGCTCCGTCTATCAGGCAGCGGCGACCCGTCATTCAGGGCAGGTGTTTTGGGACGCACCGATAGAGATATATAAAAAAAGTTGAAGTCGGAAGTTTACATACACTTAGGTTGGAGTCATTAAAACTCATTTCTTGTAAACAAACTATAGTTCTGGCAAGTCGGTTGGGACATCTACTTTGTGCCTGACACAAGTCATTTTCCCAATGATTATTTCACTATCACAATTCCAGTGGGTCAGAAGTTTACATACACTAAGTTGACTGTGCCTTTAAACAGCTTGGAGAATTCCAGAAAATGATGTCACGAACCGGCTCAAAGTGCATAACAACAAGGAAACAATGTGGAGATGAGGAATAACAAAATCTATTTATTTAACTAAATGCACTGCTCAAAAAAAATAACGGGAACACTTAAACAACACAATGTAACTCCAAGTCAATCACACTTCTGTGAAATCAAACTGTCCACTTAGGAAGCAACACTGATTGACAATAAATTTCACATGCCGTTGTGCAAATGGAATAGACAACAGGTGGAAATTATAGGCAAAGGAGTGTTTCTACAGGTGGTGACCACAGACCACTTCTCAGTTCCCATGCTTCCTGGCTGATGTTTTGGTCACTTTTGAATGCTGGCGGTGCTTTCACTCTAGTGGTAGCATGAGATGATGTCTACAACCCACACAAGTGGCTCAGGGAGTGCAGCTCATCCAGGATGGAACATCAATGCGAGCTGTGGCAAGAAGGTTTGCTGTATCTGTCAGTGTAGTGTCCAGAGCATGGAGGCGCTACCAGGAGACAGGCCAGTACATCAGGAGACATGGAGGAGGCCGTAGGAGGGCAACAACCCAGCAGCAGGACCGCTACCTCCGCCTTTGTACAAGGAGGAGCACTGCCAGAGCCCTGCAAAATGACCTCCAGCAGGCGACAAATGTGCATGTGTCATGCTCAAACGGTCAGAAACAGACTCCATGAGGGTGGTATGAGGGCCCAACTTCCACAGGTGGGGGTTGTGCTTACAGCCCAACACCGTGCAGGACGTTTGGCATTTGCCAGAGAACACCAAGATTGGCAAATTCGCCACTGGCGCCCTGTGGTCTTCACAGATGAAAGCAGGTTCACACTGAGCACATGTGACAGAGTCTGGAGACGCCGTGGAGAACGTTGTGCTGCCTGCAACATCCTCCAGCATGACCGGTTTGGCGATGGGTCAGTCATGGTGTGGGGTGGCATTTCTTTGGGGGGCCGCACAGCCCTCCATGTGGTCGCCAGAGGTAGCCTGACTGTCATTAGGTACCGAGATGAGATCCTCAGACCCCCTGTGAGACCATATGCTGGTGCGGTTGGCCCTGGGTTCCTCCTAATGCAATACAATGCTAGACCTCATGTGGCTGGAATGTGTCAGCGGTTCCTGCAAGAGGAAGGCATTGATGCTATGGACTGGCCCGCTCGTTCCCCAGACCTGAATCCAATTGAGCACATCTGGGACATCATGTCTCGCTCCATCCACCAACGCCACGTTGCACCACAGACTGTCCAGGAGTTGGCGGATGCTTTAGTCCAGGTCTGGGAGGAGATCCCTCAGGAGACCATCCGCCACCTCATCAGGAGCATGCCCAGGCGTTGTAGGGAGGTCATACAGGCACGTGGAGGCCACACACACTACTGAGCCTCATTTTGACTTGTTTTAAGGACATTACATCAAAGTTGGATCAGCCTGTAGTGTGGTTTTCCACTTTAATTTTGAGTGTGACTCCAAATCCAGACCTACATGGGTTGATAAATTCGATTTCCATTGATAATTTGTGTGATTTTGTTGTCAGCAAATTCAACTATGTAAAGAAAAAAGTATTTAATAAGAATATTTAATTCTTTCAGATCTAGGATGTGTTATTTTAGTGTTCCCTTAATTTTTTTGAGCAGTGTACAATTAACAATGGTGTGTGTAGTCAGTAACCAGTTGTGTAAGTGAGTGGTTGCGTGCATAAATGTGATAAATGAGGGGTGTTGAAATGTGCAAACGCAAACAACCAAAAACAGCCCCAACCAAAATCTGTGTCTGCATGGAGAGAGTCTCTTCAATGAATGGGAAAGAGGTGCATTTATTCTGGGACACAGCCGAGCCCAGGCGTCCCATTTCGCTGACGACCTTCCCGGTTCCGCCCACCAACATCCTATTAAGGAAAACAAGAGCAAAGAGAAAGAATTCGACAGACAGAGTGGGAGGGCTCTTCCCCTCTGAGCACACCAGATCACAACCAGAGAAATGACAATCCCACTGGGCACCACAGAAGAGAGATGAGATATATATGGAGCTTCCCCAAAACCTACAATAACTCAACCCTAGTCTTTGTGCGGATTTGAGGTGGGTAATTACACACTAGCCCACTGGCAAGGAAATAAACCACCCAGCACGCTAGCAGATTCCCCCAAGTCACGGATGTGCCCCCGAGACAACTGCTCAGTCCACAGACAACACACAAAAAATAAACAAAATAACCATGCCCAACATATTCCAAAGTGAAACATGTCACTAAGCCTAACAGAGGAAATCTCTCACTGAGGTACACAGCCAATTGTACTCACCTCCTCAAACCAATGTCCCAACAGCGAGTAGAGCAAGAGTCTCCAGCCTGGGCATGGGCCTGGAAACTAACCAATGTACTTTCTCCAACGCAGCACACAACGAACTATCCACTGCAGTTGCAAGTTTCCCAAACAAACAAAGGCAACTAGTACTGGGCACCAAACATTACATCTCAAACAAGCTGTAACAAAAGATGCAAACAACGCACGTACAGAGTTTAACATTAACTCCAAGTTCTCTCCCAAACACATCACACATACTAGTAAGCCAAATGACACGAGTAGTAGTCCTTCATAATGCAACAAAGTGCTATACGCCAAAATGTCTAGGAACCAAGCTTACCCCACTTGTCACGAACCGGATCAAAGTGCGTAACAAAAAAAGGAAACGTGGAGATATAGAATAACAAAATATATTTTAACTAAAGTAACCAAAATATAGTTAACAATGGTGTGAGCAGTCAGTAATATAAGGGAGAGGTTGCGTGCATAAATGTGATAATGAGGGGTGTTGAACGGTGCAGACGCAAACAACCGAAAACAGCCACAACCGAAATCTGTGTCTGCACGGAGAGCATCTCCTTAATGAATGGGGAAGAGGTGCATTTATCCTGGGAGACACCCGAGCCCAGGTGTGCCCCATTTCGCTGACGACCCTCCCGGCTCCGCCCACCGACATCCTATTAAGGAAAACAAGAGCAAAGAGAAAGAATTCGGCAGACAGAGTGGAAGGGTTGTCATAATGTCATGACTTTAGAAGCTTCTGATGGGCTAATTGACATCATGTGAGTCAATTTGAGATGTACCTGTGGATGTATTTCAAGGCATACCTTCAAACTCAGTGCCTCTTTGCTTGACATCATGGGAAAATCAAAAGAAATCAGCCAAGACCTCAGAAAAAATATTGTAGACCTACACAAGTCTGGTTCATCCTTGGGAGCAATTTCCAAATGCCTGAAGGTACCACGTTCATCTGTACAAACAACAGTACGCAAGTATAAACACCATGGGACCATGCAGCCGTCATAACGCTCAGGGAGGAGACGCATTCTGTCTCCTAGAGATTAATGTACTTTGGTGCAAAAAGTGCAAATCAATCCCAGAACAACAGCAAGGACCTTGTGAAGATGCTGGAGGAAACAGGTACAAAAGTACCACAGTAAAACGAGTCCTATATCGACATAACCTGAAAGGCCGCTCAGCAAGGAGGAAGCCACTGTTCCAAAACCACAAATAAAAAAGCCAGACTACGGTTTGCAACTGCACATGGGGACAAAGATTGTACTTTTTGGATAAATGTCCTCTGGTCAGATGAAACAAAAATAGAACTGTTTGGCTATAATGACCATTGTTATGTTTGGAGGAAAAAGGGGGAGGCTTGCAAGCCGAAGAACACCATCCCAACCGTGAAGCCCGGGTGTGGCAGCATCATGATGTGGGGGTGCTTTGCTGCAGCAGGGACTGGTGCACTTCACAAAATAGATGGCATCATGATAAGGAAAAGTATGTGGATATATTGAAGCAACATGTCAAGACATCAGTCAGGAAGTTAAAGCTTGGTCGCAAATGGGTCTTCCAAATGGACAATGACCCCAAGCATACGTCCAAAGTTGTGGCAAAATGGCTTAAGGACAACAAATTCAAGGTATTGGAGTGGCCATCACAAAGCCCTGACCTCAATCCTATAGAAAATTAGTAGGCAGAACTAAAAAAGTGTGTGTGAGCAAGGAGGCCTACAAACCTGACTCAGTTACACCAGCTCTGTCAGGAGGAATGGGCCAAAATTCACCCAACTTATTCTGGGAAGCTTGTGGATTGCTACCCAAAATGTTTGACCCAAGTTAAACCATTTAAAGGCAATGCTACCAAATACTAATTGAGTGTATGTAAACTTCTGACCCACTGGGAATGTGATGAAAGAAATAAAAGCTGAAATAAATCATTCTCTCTACTATTATTCTGACATTTCACATTCTTAAAATAAAGCGGTCCTAATCTGAATTTTTAATAGGATTAAATGTCAGGAATTGTGAAAAACTGAGTTTAAATGTATTTGGCTGAGGTGTATGTAAACTTCTGACTTCAACTGTATTTATTTACACACTTATTTTTAAAGAAAATCTCATTTGTCTATTAAAATAACATCAAATTGATCAGAAATACAGTGTAGACAATGTTAATGTTGAAAATGACTTTTGTTGCTGGAAACGGCTGATTTTAAATGGAATATCTACATAGATGTACAGAAGCCCATTATCAGCAACCATCACTGGTGTGTTCCAATGGCACATTGTGTTAGCTAATCCAAGTTTATCATTTTAAAAGGCCAATTGATCATTAGAAAACCCTTTTGCAATTATGTTAGCAAAGCTGAAAACTGGTGTTCTAATTAAAGAAGCAATAAAACTGTCCTTCTTTAGACAAGTTGATTATCTGGAGCATCAGCATTTGTGGGTTCGATTACAGGGTCACAATGGCCAGAAACCAAGAACTTTCTTCTGAAATTCGTCAGCCTGTTATTGTTCTGAGAAATGAAGGCAATTCCATGCGAGAAATTGCTAAGAAACTGAAGATCTCGGACAACACTGTGTACTACTCCCTTCACAGAACAGCTCAAACTGTCTCTAACCAGAATAGAAAGAGGAGTGGGAAGCCTCAGTGCACAACTGAGCAAGAGGACAAGTACATGAGAGTGTCTAGTTTGAAAAACAGACACCTCACAAGTCCTCAACTGGCATCTTCACTAAATAGTACCTGCAAAACACCAGTCTCAATGTCAATAGTGAAGAGGCAACTCCGGGATGATGGCCATCTAGGCAGAGTTGCAAAGAAAAAGCCATTTCAGACTGGCCAATAAAAATAAAAAATTAAGATGGGCAAAAGAACACAGACATTGGACAGATGAAGATTGGAAAAAAGTGTTATGGACAGACAAATCTAAGTTAGAGGTGTTCCGATCACAAAGAAGAACATTCGTGAGACCCAGAAAAAATGAAAAGATGCTGGAGGAGTGCTTGATGCCATCTGTCAAGCATGGTGGAGGCAATGTGATGGTCTGGGGGTGCTTTGGTGTTGGTAAAGTGGGAGATTTGTACAGGGTAAAAGGGATCTTGAAGAAGGAAGGCTATCACTACATTTTGCACCGCCATGCCATACCCTGTGGACGACACTTAATTTGAGCCAATTTCCTCCTACAACAGGACAGTGACACAAAGCACAGTTCTAAACTATGCAATAACTATTTAGGGAAGAATCAGCCACAGTCATCTGGTATTCTGTCTGTAATGGAGTGGCCAGCACAGTCACCGGATCTCAACTCTATTGAGCTGTTGTGGGAGCAGATCCAAGCCAATCCAACTTGTGAGAGATGCTTCAGATTACCTCAACAAATTGACAACTAGAATGCCAAAGGTCTGCAAGGCTGCAATTGCTGCAAATAGAAGATTATTTGACAAAAGCAAAGTTTGAAGGACACAATTGTTATTTCAATAAAAAATTGTCAACGTCTTGACTATATTTCCTATTCATTTTAAAAGTCATTTAATGTATGTTTTCATGGAAAACAAGGACATTTCTAAGTGACCCCAAACTTTTGAACAGTAGTGAGTATATACATAAAATATATAAAAAAGTACAATATTGGACGGGTACATGTGGATCTATCTATCTCGTCAAAATCACTGATAAAGGTCCCCCTCATCCCTCTGGTGGCATGGATAACGTATTGTTATGTCTCCAGAGAAACCGAAATTAAAATAAACTAACTTTCTATCAAATTACTATTAGCAGAATGTGTTTTTGGTTGGAGTCCAAATAACCCCAAAGGACTTTAATTAAAAAAAAAGTTCATATTGATACAGAAACACTAAACAATGATTTTGCTTTGTTAAGAACAAGTTGATTGACAAAGTCATGAACAATTTGAAGAATTTAATTAAACCACCTTTGGGCTATGATCAAAAATGTGTCTCTGGGGTCAAAATGTCCACAGTCAGTAGAAACCATCAAGCTTGTAAATAATCCAACTTTCTGCTGTTTGTTGTGTTTTGTCTGACATAGCATCTTTTGTTTACCACAGGGTCATTGTCCATGGTGAGAGGAATGCAATGGGGGCATGGTGGTGTCCTTACCATGCTAAGAGATAGCGATTAGATGTTCTTTCCTGGTTAGATAGCCACTGTGACATCAGCATTGATGATTGACCAATGAAATGATGTGACTAACATGATATAGTCCTTGTCGCACACAAAGGTTGGAACCGGATCAGGGAAAACAACTGAAAAGAGGAAAAATAACTCAATTATTTGAGGAACAGAATCCAGAACCAGAACCAACACCATAGTACCCTCCAAGCTCATCACTAAGCTCGGGGGCTTGGGTCTGAACCCCGCCCTGTGCAACTGGATCCTGGACTACCTGACGGGCCGCCCCCAGGTGATGAAGGTAGGAAACAACACTTCCACTTTGCTGATCCTCAACACTGGGGCCCCACAAGGGTGAGTACTTAGCCCCCTCCTGCACGCCTTCAACTCAATCATTACGTTTGCAGAAAACATAACAGTAGTAGGCCTGATTACCAACAATGACAAGACAGCCTACAGGGAGAAGGTGAGGGCCCTGGGAGTGTGGTGCCAGGAAAATAACCTCTCACTCAAAGTCAACAAAATAAAGGAGCTGATCGTGGACTTCAGGAAACAGCAGACGGAGCGCCCAGTTTGCCAGTTTGTCATGCATAACTAGCTAGCTACCAAAAATAGCCACTGCGGAGCTACTGCTAATCAATTAGAAAGCTAAACAAACCCCATGTTACGTTATAGGGACACATGCTAAATTGGCTAGCTAGCTAGACACTATGAAATAATAGCTAAATAGCTAGCTAGCTATTGGATTATAGATTTCAAGATTAGATGAATAATACCATTTACAGAACCAGTCAAAAGTTTGGACACAACTCACAGGGTTATTCTTAAATTTTTACTATTGTTTACATTATATAATAATAGTGAAGACATCAAAACTATGAAATAACACATATGGAATCATGTAGTAACCAAAAAAGTGTTAAACAAATCTAAATATATTTTATATTTGAGAGACTTCAAGTAGCCACCCGTTGCATTGATGACAACTTGGCATTCTCTCAACCCGCTTCATGAGGTAGTCACCTGGAATGCATTTCAATTAACAGGTGTGCTTTGTTAAAAGTTCATTTGTTTGCGTTTGAGCCAATCAGTTGTGTTGTGACAAGGTAGTGGTGGTATACAGAAGATAGTCCTATTTGGTAAAAGACCAAGTCCATATTATGGCAAGAACAGCTAAAATAAGCAAAGAGAAATGACAGTCCATCATTACTTTAACTTCTTCGATATAGGGGGCGCTCTTTTAATATTTGGATGAAAAACGTTCCCGTTTTAAACAAGATATTTTGTCACGAAAAGATGCTCGACTATGCATACAATTGACAGCTTTGGAAAGAAAACACTCTGACGTTTCCAAAACTGCAAAGATATTGTCTGTGAGTGCCACAGAACTGATGTTACAGGCGAAACCCAGATAAAAAT
Organism: Oncorhynchus mykiss; assembly: GCF_013265735.2. NCBI lineage: Eukaryota > Metazoa > Chordata > Actinopteri > Salmoniformes > Salmonidae > Oncorhynchus > Oncorhynchus mykiss. The sequence goes on from NC_048593.1 coordinate 15,939,306, forward strand.
CCAATCAGGAAGTGCCAAATTTTTTGAAACCGCCTCATTCCAATGACTCCTTATATGGCTGTGGAGGAGCTAGGAGTCAGCTTACATTTTCCACGTTTTCCCCAAGGTGTCTGCAGCATTGTGACGTATTTGGAGGCATATCATTGGAAGATTGACCATAAGAGACTACATCTACCAGGTGGTCACTTGGTGTCCTCCGTCACAATTATTGCGTAATCTCCAGCTGCAGTATTTTTCCGTTTGCCTTTGATGAAAAACCGACTGCCAGGAATGATTTTTCGTCGAATAGAATTGTGAAAAACACCTTGAGGTTTGATTCTAAACAACGTTTGCCATGTTTCTGTCGATATTATGGAGCTAATTTGGAAAAAAGTTAGGCGTTATGTTGACTGCATTTTCAATTTTTTTTCTTAGCCAAACGTGAAGAACAAAACGGAACTATTTCTCTTACACAAATAATATTTTTGGAAAAAATTAACATTTGCTATCTAACTGACAGTCTCGTCATTGAAAACATCCGAAGTTCTTCAAAGGTAAATGATTTTATTTGAATGCTTTTCTTGTTTTTGTGAAAATGTTGCCTGCTGAATAGTAGGCTTAATGCTATGCTAGGCTATCAATACTCTTACACAAATGCTTGTGTAGCTTTGGTTAAAGCATATTTTGAAAATCTGAGATGACAGTGTTGTTAACAAAAGGCTAAGCTTGTGTTTCAATATATTTATTTCATTTCATTTGCGATTTTCATGAATAGGAAACGTTGCGTTATGGTAATGAGCTTGAGGCTATGATTACACTCCCGGATAAGGGATTGCTCGACGCTAGAGGTTAAGACATGAAGGTTAGTCAATCCGGAAAATTTCAAGAACTTTTAAAGTTTCTTCAAAGTGCAGTCGCAAAAACCATCAAGCACTATGATGAAACTGCCTCTAATGAGGACCGCCAATGGAAAGGAAGATCCAGAGTTACCTCTGCTGCAGAGGATAAATTCATTAGTTACCTGCACCTCAGATTGAAGCCCAAATAAATGCTTCACAGAGTTCAAGTAACAGACACATCTCAACATCAACTGTTCAGAGGAGACAGCGTGAATCAGGCCTTCATGGTCAAATTGCTGCAAATAAACAATTACTAAAGGAGATCAATGGGAAGAATAGACATGCTTGGGCCAAGAAACAGAAGCATTGGACATTAGACCGGTGGAAATCTGTCCTTTGGTCTGATGAGTCCAAATTTGAGATTTCTGGTTCCAACCGCTGCGTCTTTGTGAAATGCAGAGTAGGTGAACGGAGGATCTCCACATGTGTGGTTCCCACCGCAAAGCATGAAGGAGGAGGTGTGATGGTGACATGGTCTTTGCTGGTGACACTGTCTGTGATTTATTCCGAATTCAAGGCACACAGCATTCTGCAGCGACACACCATCCCATCTGGTTTGCGCTTAGTGGGACTATCATTTGTTTTTCAACAGGACAATGACCCAAACCACACCTCCAGGCTGTGTAAGGACTATTTGATCAAGGAAAGTGATGGAGTGCTGTATCAGATGAACTGGCCTCCACAATCACCTGACCTCAACCCACCTGAGATGGTTTGGGATGAGTTGGACCGCGGTCATCAAAGCTGTCATCAAGGCAAAGGGTGGCTACTTTGAAGAATGATTGCAAATGTGTCATGATTCCATATGTGTTATTTCATAGTTTTATAATGTAAAACATTTTTTAAATAAACAAGTTGTGTCCAAACTTTTGACCGCTACCGTACATCTAGCCAGCTGGTAATTATGCAGCTAAATCTACGTAGTTATTTTGCATCTGCATTACCGCTACAGAGGGTAGTGCGTATGGCCCAGTACCTCACTGGGGCCAAGCTTTTTAATTTGTTTTATTTGACCTTTATTTAACCAGGTAGGCCAGTTGAGAACAGGTTCTCATTTACAACTGAGACCTGGCGAAGATAAAGCAAAGCAGTGCGACACAAACGACAACACAGAGTTACACATGGAATAAACAAACATACAGTCAATAACACAACATAAAAGTCTATATACAGTGTGTGCAAATGAGGTAAGATAAGGGAGGTAAGGCAATAAATAGGCCATAGTGGCAAAATAATTACAATATAGCAATTAAACACTGGAGTGATAAATGTGCAGAAGATAAATGTGCATCCTGCCATCCAGAACCTATAAACTAGGCGGTGTTGGAGGAAAGTCCAAAAAATTGTCATAGACTCTAGTCACCCAAGTCATAGACTGTTCTCTCTGCTACCGTACAGCAAGCAGTACCAGAGTGCCAAGTCTAGGACCAAAAGGCTCCTCAACATCTTCTACCCCCAAGCCATAAGACTGCTGAACAATTAATCAAAAGGCCACCGGACTATTTACATTGACACCCCTCCCCCTTCATTTTTTTTTACACTGGAATTTGTCTTTCAGCATAAACCTTCTCTCCGCAACCAGTACAAGATGATTGAGCAGGGTTGCCAGGTTAAGCAAAAATTTCTAGACCAATGACCTCTCAAAACCAGCCCACAATGCCAGAAAACCTAGCCCCATTTTATTGGGGCTCAGCAAGAGAACAGTTGTTACATTTATCCAATAAACCCTTTTTCCAAAATGTTATTGAGTGAATTAAGAAGGAATATCGGCGTAATTTCTAACAACGTAGGCTAAGAAGCTAAATTAGGTTTCTAATCAAAATAAAAATTATTGTGAGTTTAAGAATGTCACAAGAGAAAAGATATTTAGCCCTTAAACTCGGCAGATAATTTTCCATCAATGGGATGTCGATTTAACTTGTTTTGACTGCTATGATTATGAAATAAGACCCAAGGAAATGTGTTATATGGCCAATCGACCATGACTAAGGACTGTTCTTAGGACACAACCCTCAGCCATGGCCAAATACAACAAACCTTCTTAGGTGCCTTATTGCTATTATAAACTGGTTACCAATGCAATTAAAACAGCAAAAGAAAAAGGTTTTGTCATACCCCTGGTACACGGTCTGATATACCATAGGTTTCAACCAATCAGCATTCAGGGCTCCAACCACTCAGTTTATAATTGTAAATAAATCTCTTTTTTCTGGCAATTGTATCGTTATTATGTGCCAGATGTTAAGACTACAAACCGTTATAAAGTGCCTTCGGGAAGTATTCAGACCCTTTGACTTTTTCCACATTTTGTTATGTTACAGCCATATTCAAACATGGATTCAATTGTATTTTTTCCTCATCAATCTACACACCCCTTAATGACAAAGCAAAAACGGGTTTATTTTATTTGGCCGTTTACACAGTACTTTGTTGAAACACTTTTGGCAGCGATTACAGCCTCGAGTCTTCTTGAGTATGACGCGACAAGCTTGGCACAGCTGTATTTGGGGAGTTTCTCCCATTCTTCTCTGCAGATCCTCTCAAGCACTGTCAGGTTAGATGAGGAGCGTTGCTGTACAGCTATTTTCAGGTCTCTCCAGAGATGTTAGATTGGGTTCAAGTCCAGGCTCTGGCTGGGCCACTCAAGAACATTCAGGGACTTGTCCTGAAGCCAATCCTGCGTTGTCTTGGTTGTGTGCTTAGGGATGTTGTCCTGTTGGAAGGTGAACCTTTACCCCAGTCTGGTCCTGAGTGCTCTGGAGCAGGTTTTCATCAAGGATCTCTCTGTACTTTGCTCTGTTCATCTTTGCTTCAATCCTGACTAGTCTCGCAGTCCCTGCCGCTGAAAAACATCACCACAGCATGATGCTGCCACCACCATGCATCACTGTAGGAATTGTGCCAGGTTTCCTCCAGATGTGACACTTGCCATTCAGGCCAAAGAGGTCAATCTTGGTTTCATCAGACCAGAGAATCTTGTTTCTCATGGTCTGAGAGTCTTTACGTGCCTTTTGGCAAATCATAGCGGGCTGTCATGTGCATGTTACTGAGGAGTGGATTCTGTCTTGCCACTCTACCATAAAGGTCTAATTGGTGGAGTGCTGCAGAGATGGTTGTCCTTCTGGAAGTTTTTCCCATCTACACAGAAGAATTCTGGAGCTCTGTCAGAGTGACCATCTGGTTCTTGGTCACCTCACCGTTCAGCTCTAGGAAGAGTCTTAGTGGTTCCAAACTTCTTCCATTTAAGAATGATGGAGGCCACTGTGTTCTTGGGGACCTTCAATGCTGCAGAAATGTTTTGGTACCCTTTCCCAGATCTGTGCCTCGTCACAATTCTGTCTCGGAGTTCTACATACAATTCCTTCGACCTCGTGGCTTTGTTTTTGCTATGACATGCACTGTCAACTGTGGGATCTTATATAGACAGGTGTGTGCCTTTCCAATTCATGTCCAATCAATTGAATTTACCACAGATGGACTCCAATCAATTTGTAGATCAGCTTAAGGATGATCAATGGAAACAGGATGTACCTGAGCTCAGTTTTGAGTCTCATAGCAAAGAGTCTGGAATACTTATGTAAATAGGGTATCTTTTTTGTTTTTATTAAATTTGCAAAAATTTACATTTTTTTCCCCGCTGTGTCATTATGGAGTATTGTGTGTAGATTGCTGAGGAAATTGTTTTACCTAACATAACAAAATGTGGAAAAAGTCAAGGTGTCTGAATATTTTACGAAGGCACTGTAAATGACTGACTTATTTGTGAGATTTACTGGTAATTTCAATAGGCATAGGCGACTGACTAAAGTCTCGGTTAAGAATTGCAATTCAACTTTGCCATGGTTTGCTGAGATAGATGCAGGTTGCATATAGCCCCTGATAGGCCATCTCATTTCAGGGAAAAGTCCACAATGTAACTGACATTAGATGTGGAGAATGATACCTTTGTGGTAGAGCTGTGACCATGATCACAATTGATAACCTCCAATTTAATAATAATTGCATAATAACACAAGGCTACAAACAAACTGAAGTTATAGGCTAGTTATTAACACAAGTAACACAAATTGATTTGCAATGACTCCAGTGATACCACCATTTCAACATATTTATTGTATCAAATGGTCGACTACAATAGCCTACAATGGCATTGAAATGAATCCTACTGGCCAACAGATGCAAATGTATCATTCTCCACATTTAATGTCAGTATCATTGTGAACCATTTCCCATAACAGAAGCACCCAAGGGAGTTCCATAACTTCCATTTCAAATTTCCACTCTTGCAGCGCTCGAGACCCAAGAACTGAGCATGTGTGAAACCCTTTGCTTGATACAGGTTTCAAAAGTCAACATTGGAATGCAGTATTTTCTTAAAACTGCATTGTTGATTTAGGGCTTGTAAGTGAGCATGTGATAAATCAAATTTGATTTGAATCCACCTCTGAGCGAATTTATCTAAAGCGTTCTAGTGTGCCTAAAGTTGTTTTCCAGTGCTTTGTCGCCATTATATCAGTTCTAGCATGTTAATATATTTTAAGGAAAAAGGGTTGGAAATAGGTGTCTCCATAATGACAATCTAAATAGCCTACCTACAACTGGTAAAAAGTTGTCAGATGTACGCGCATGCTGCTGTCTCCATGACTCAGCTGCTCTCTTATCCAGTGCTCTCAACACACACAGCACCCACCCACCCACCCACCCACCCACTCACTCACTCACTCACCCACTCACTCAAACAGCCTGTTCACTGTCTAGAAATCAACAGCACCAGGACAAGGTGAAATAGAATTTAGAACATTTTCACCAGCAACATTATTTTCAAAGTAGCCTTATTAGTTGACAAATAATAGACATGGCAACCCTGTGATCAAGGGTGAAAAAGCAACACTTCAGATATTTTGTCTTTGTACTTTGAGCTTATTTCTTTGACTTGGGGGTCAATGAATGTTATTGCTGGTATGCAAGGTTTTAATGTCTTGTTTATTTTTGTCTGCTTTCCTCCTCTACAGCTTTTATTTTCTGGAGCCTGTTGTTGTGGTCAATGAGCTTTCACTCAGATGGAACCAGGTTTCAGGTGCTGTGCAGTCCTTCCTCCCAGAGATGTGAAACCATCCCCCAGACTGGACACAACCCAGAAAACATATTTTTGAGAAGATCAGGACTTTTGCAATGAAAAGGCCATGGACATCGCATGTCCTGCTCTAAAGGGCTGGACATAAATATGCTCTCAGGCTAGATCTCTTTGTTTACAGTGGCTTGCAAAAGTATTCACCCCCTTTGGCATTTTTCCTATTTTGTTGCCTTACTATCATTTGATTTACCAAACATGCCTACCACTTTGAAGATGTAAAAAATGTTTAATTGTGAAACATACAAGAAATTTAAAAAATAATAATAACTTGAGCATGCATTGAGCCACCTTTTGCAGCAATTACAGCTGCAAGTCTCTTGGGGTATGTCTCTATAAGTGTAAGGGATTTCTTCCATTGACGGAGAGGCGGACCAAAGCGCAGCGTGGTTATTTTGACTCATGTTTTAATAAATCACTTCACATTAACAAACTAACAAAACAAGAAATGTGAAAACCCAAAACAGCCCTATCTGGTGCAAAACACAGAGACAGGAACAATCACCCACAAACACACAGTGAAACCCAGGCTACCTAAGTATGATTCTCAATCAGAGACAACTAATGACACCTGCCTCTGATTGAGAACCATTCTAGGCCGAAACATAGAAATACCCAAATCATAGAAAAACAAACATAGACTGCCCACCCCAACTCACGCCCCGACCATACTAAATAATGAGGAAAAGGAAATAAAGGTCAGAACGTGACAATAAGCTTGGCACATCTAGCCACTGGGATTTTTTCCCATTCAAGGCAAAACGTCTACAGCTCCTTCAAGTTGGATGGGTTACGTGGTGTACAGCAATCTTTAAGTCATACCACAGATTCTCAATTGGATTGAGGTCTGGGCTTTGACTAGGCCATTCCAAGACATTTAAATGTTTCCCCTTAAACCACACAAGTGTTGCTTTAGCAGTATGCTTAAGGTCATTGTCCTGCTGGAAAGTAAACCTCTGTCCCATTCTCAAATCTCTGGAAGACTGAAACAGGTCTCCCTCAAGAATTTCTCTGTATTTAGCAGCATCCATCATTCCTTCCATTCTGCCGTTTCCCATCCCCACAGCATGATGCTAGTTCTCGGGGTGATGAGAGGTGTTGGATTTGCGGCAGACATAGCATTTTCCATGATGGCCAAAAAGCTTGATTTTAGTCTCATCTGACCAGAGTACCTTCTTCAATATGTTTGGGGAGTCTCCCAAACATGTTTGCTTATTTTTTTCTATAATCAACGGCTTTTGTCTGGCCACTCTTCCGTAAAGCACAGCTCTGTGGAGTACGACTTAAAGTGGTCCTATGGACAGATACTCCCATCTCCGTTGTGGAGCTTTGCAGCTCCTTCAGGGTTATCTTTGGTCTCTTTGTTGCCTCTCTGATTAATGCCCTCCTTGCCTGGTCCGTGAGTTTTGGTGGGCGGCCCTCTCTTGGAAGGTATGTTCTGGTGCAATATTCTTTCAGTTTTTTTAAATGGATTTAATGGTGCTTCGTGAGGATGTTCAAAAGTTTCAGATATTTTTTTATAACTCAACCCTGATCTGTACTTCTCCACAACTCTGTCCCTGACCTGTCCCTGTCCTTTGTCTTCATGGTGCCGCTTGCTTAGTGTTGCCGTTTGCTTAGTGGTGTTGCAGACTCTGGGGCCTTTCAGAACAGGCGTATACAGTGCCTTGCGAAAGTATTCGGCCCCCTTGAACTTTGCGACCTTTTGCCACATTTCAGGCTTCAAACATAAAGATATAAAACTGTATTTTTTTGTGAAGAATCAACAACAAGTGGGACACAATCATGAAGTGGAACGACATTTATTGGATATTTCAAACTTTTTTAACAAATCAAAAACTGAAAAATTGGGCGTGCAAAATTATTCAGCCCCCTTAAGTTAATACTTTGTAGCGCCACCTTTTGCTGCGATTACAGCTGTAAGTCGCTTGGGGTATGTCTCTATCAGTTTTGCACATCGAGAGATTGACATTTTTTCCCATTCCTCCTTGCAAAACAGCTCGAGCTCAGTGAGGTTGGATGGAGAGCATTTGTGAACAGCAGTTTTCAGTTCTTTCCACAGATTCTTGATTGGATTCAGGTCTGGACTTTGACTTGGCCATTCTAACACATTCTATTTTTGAACCATTCCATTGTAGATTTTGCTTTATGTTTTGGATCATTGTCTTGTTGGAAGACAAATCTCCGTCCCAGTCTCAGGTCTTTTGCAGACTCCATCAGGTTTTCTTCCAGAATGGTCCTGTATTTGGCTCCATCCATCTTCCCATCAATTTTAACCATCTTCCCTGTCCCTGCTGAAGAAAAGCAGGCCCAAACCATGATGCTGCCACCACCATGTTTGACAGTGGGGATGGTGTGTTCAGCTGTGTTGCTTTTACGCCAAACATAACGTTTTGCATTGTTGCCAAAAAGTTAAATGTTGGTTTCATCTGACCAAAGCACCTTCTTCCACATGTTTGGTGTGTCTCCCACGTGGCTTGTGGCAAACTTTAAACGACACTTTTTATGGATATCTTTACGAAATGGCTTTCTTCTTGCCACTCTTCCATAAAGGCCAGATTTGTGCAATATACGACTGATTGTTGTCCTATGGACAGAGTCTCCCACCTCAGCTGTAGATCTCTGCAGTTCATCCAGAGTGATCATGGGCCTCTTGGCTGCATCTCTGATCAGTCTTCTCCTTGTATGAGCTGAAAGTTTAGAGGGACGGCCAGGTCTTGGTAGATTTGCAGTGGTCTGATACTCCTTCCATTTCAATATTATCGCTTGCACAGTGCTCCTTGGGATGTTTAAAGCTTGGGAAATCTTTTTGTATCCAAATCCGGCTTTAAACGTCTTCACAACAGTATCTCGGACCTGCCTGGTGTGTTCCTTGTTCTTCATGATGCTCTCTGCACTTTTAACGGACCTCTGAGACTATCACAGTGCAGGTGCATTTATACGGAGACTTGATTACACACAGGTGGATTGTATTTATCATCATTAGTCATTTAGGTCAACATTGGATCATTCAGAGATCCTCACTGAACTTCTGGAGAGAGTTTGCTGCACTGAAAGTAAAGGGGCTGAATAATTTTGCACGCCCAATTTTTCAGATTTTGATTTGTTAAAAAAGTTTGAAATATCCAATAAATGTCGTTCCACTTCATGATTGTGTCTCACTTGTTGTTGATTCTTCACAAAAAATACAGTTTTATATCTTTATGTTTGAAGCCTGAAATGTGGCAAAAGGTCGCAAAGTTCAAGGGGGCCGAATACTTTCGCAAGGCACTGTATATACTGAGATAATGTGACAGATCATGTGACACATAGATTGCACACAGGTGGACTTTATTTAACTCATTATGTGACTTCTGAAGGTAATTGGTTGCACCAGATCTTATTTTGGGATTCAGAGCATAGGCATAGAGCATAGTGAATACATAGGCACGCACCACTTTTCCGTTTTTTAATTTTTTGAAACAAGTTATATTTTTAATTTCACTTGACCAATTTTGACTATTTTGTGTATGTCCATTACATGCAATCCAAATAAAAATCCATTTAAATTACAGGTTGTAATGCAACACAATAGGACAAACGCCAAGGGGGATGAATACTTTTTCAAGGCACTGTATATCATAACATGACCGGAACCAAAGTTACTCAAAGGAACTCATGATATAGGCCTAGATATTATTTTTACTTTGTGATTTTTAAAAGTTTTTCCTAATTATAGGCTACTACCTTTAGCACTTGAAGTAAATAAAGTATTTTATTGCTTTAATATTTTCTTTAATATTGGTCAGATGTGTTCAAATGTGAATTCTTTAAGTGATGGGTGGGTCTAAGGCATTAGACGGTGTAAAACGATGATTAATGGGCTTAAACAAAGAACAGCACTGTAACTGTGAAAGGTTATCTTTATTATACAACAATAGGCCATTTCATATTTTTCATGGTTTGCCTAATGAGGTAACTTTGTGAAATAATGTTCAGAGAATCCATTGTGGAAATTTGGTGAAAGCATTCCTTTTCTAAATATGTTTCTCAAGGATACATGTAGAGCAATTGTGAAAATCACAGCAAATGTTTGAATTCCTTTTTCTCTTAAATTGGATTATACATTTATCAACTTATAAAGCCGCATTACTTCCCCATTTTTTTCTCTCCAACTACATGCCATTTTGAAGCTCTGATTCTGTACTTTTACCCAACGTAAAACATCTAGGAACATAAGACTGAAAAGAGACGGTGGGTCACATACATCACAACACACAGTACATGTACACTGAGTGTACAAACTATTAGAAACATCTTCCTAATATTGAGTTGCACTCTCTTTTCCCCTCAGAACAGCCTCAATTCATCAGGGCATGGATTCTACAAGGTGTCGAAACCATTCCACAGGGATGCTGGCCCATGTTGACTCCAATGCTTCCCACAGTTGTGTCAAGTTGGCTGAATGTCCATTGGGTGGTGGACCATTCTTGATACACACGGGAAACTGTTGAGCATGAAAAAACCAGCAGCATTACAATTCTTGACACACTCAAATCGGTGCGACTGGCACCTACCTCCATACCCCGTTCAAAGGCACTCAAATCTTTTGTCTTGCCCATTCACCCTCTGAATGGCACACATACACAATCCATCGTGCTACTAGGTGACCTAAACTGGGACATGCTTAACACCCCGGCCATCCTACAAACTAAGCTTGATGCCCTCAATCTCACACAAATTATCAATGAACCTACCAGGTACAATCCCAAATCAGTAAACACGGGCACCCTCATAGATGTCATCCTAACTAATTCACCCTCCAAATACACCTCTGCTGTTTTCAATCAAGAACTCAGCGATCACTGCCTCATTGCCTGCATCCGTAATGGGTCTGCGACCAAACGACCACCCCTCATCACTGTCAAAAGCTCCCTGAAACACTTCTGCGAGCAGGCCTTTCTAATCGACCTGGCCGGGGTATCCTGGAATGACATTGACCTCATCCCGTCAGTAGATGATGCCTTGTTATTCTTTAAAAGTGCCTTCCTCACCATCTTAAATAAGCTTGCCCCTCTCAAAAAATGTTGAACTAGGAACAGATATAGTCCTTGGTTCACGCCAGACCTGTCTGCCCCTGACCAGCACAAAAACATCCTGTGGCGTTCTGCATTAGCATCGAATAGCCCCCGTGATATGCACAATTTCAGGGAAGTTAGGAACAAATATACACAGGCAGGTAGAAAAGCTAAGGCAAACTTTTTCAAAACGAAATTTGCATCCTGTAGTACTAACTCAAAAAAGTTCTGGGATACTGTAAAGTCCATGGAGAATAAGAACACCTCCTCCCAGCTGCCCACTGCTCTGAGGCTAGGAAACATTGTCACCACCGATAAATCCACTATAATTGAGAACTGCTACAGACCAATATCTATCCTACCCTGTCTTTCTAAGGTCTTCGAAAGCCAAGTTAACAAACAAATTACCGACCATTTCGAATCCCACCGTACCTTCTCCTCTATGCAATCTGGTTTCAGAGCTGGTCATGGGTGCACCTCAGCCACGCTCAAGGTTCTAAACGACATCATAACTGCCATCGATAAGAGACAGTACTGTGCAGCCTTATTCATCGACCTGGCTAAGGCTTTCGACTCTGTCAATCACAACATTCTTATTGGCAGACATGACAGCCTTGGTTTCTCAAATGATTGCCTCGCCTGGTTCACCAACTACTTCTCTGATAGAGTTCAGTGTGTCAAAACGGAGGGCCTGTTGTCTGGACCTCTGACAGTCTCTATGGGTGTGCCACAGGGTTCAATTCTCGGGCCGACTCTCTTTACTGTATACATCAATGATGTTGCTCTTTCTGCTGGTGATTCTCTGATCCACCTCTACGCAGACGACACCATTCTGTATACTTCTGTCCCCTCCTTGGACACTGTGTTAACTAACCTCCAGACGAGCTTCAATGCCATACAACTCTCCTTCCGTGGCCTCCAACTGCTCTTAAACGTAAGTAAAACTAAATGCATGCTTTTCAATCGATCGCTGCCCGCACCTGCTCGCCTGTCCAGCACTACTCTGGACGGCTCTGACTTAGAACACGTGGACAACTACAAATACCTGGGTGTCTGGTTAGACTGTAAACTCTCCTTCCAGACTCACATTAAGCATGTCCAATCCAAAATTAAATCTAGAATCGGCTTCCTATATTGCAACAAAGCATCCTTCACTCATGCTGCCAAACATACCCTCGTAAAACGGACCATCCTACCGATCCTCGACTTCGGTGATGTCATCTATAAAATAGCCTCCAACACTCTACTCAACAAACTGGATGCAGTCTATCACAGTGCCATCCGTTTTGTCACCAAAGCACCATACACTACCCACTTTTGCGACCTGTACGCTCTCGTTGGTTGGCCCTCGCTTCATACTCGTCGCCAAAAACCCACTGGCTACAGGTTATCTAAGTCTCTGCTAGGTATAGCCCCGCCTTATCTCAGCTCACTGGTCACCATAGTAGCACCCACTCGTAGCACGCGCTCCAGCAGGTATATCTCACTGGTCACCCCCAAAGCCAATTCCTCCTTTGGTCGTCTTTCCTTCCAGTTCTCTGCTGCCCATGACTGGAACGAATTGCAAAAATCCCTGAAGCTGGAGACTCACATCTCCCTCACTAGCTTTAAGCACCAGCTGTCAGAGCAGTTTACAGATCACTGCACCTGTACTTAGTCTATCTGTAAACAGCCCATCTATCTACCTACCTCATCCTCATACTGATATTTATTTATTTATTTTGCTCCTTTGCACCCCAGTATCTCTACCTGCACATTCATCTTCTGCCGATCTGCCATTCCAGTGTTTAATTGCTATATTGTAATTACTTCGCCACCATGGCCTATTTATTTCCTTAACTTACCTCATTTGCACTCACTGTATATAGACTTTTTGTTTTCTTTTGTTCTACTGTATTATTGACTGTATGTTTTGTTTATTCCATGTGTAACTCTGTGTTGTTGTATGTGTCGAATTGCTACGCTTTATCTTGGCCAGGTCGCAGTTGCAAATGAGAACTTGTTCTCAACTAGCCTACCTGGTTAAATAAAGGTGAAATAAAAAATAAAATAAATAAATAAAATAAATGTCTCAAATGTCTCAAGGCTTAAAAATCCTTCTTTAACCTGTCTCCTCCCCTTCATCCACACGGTTTGAAGTGGATTTAACAGGTGACATCAATAAAGGATCGTACTGTGACTTTCACCTGGTTAGTCTATAGCCCTATTCGCACGGGACAAGTTTTACCCAGAGAACGTTGGTTATGTATTTATTACCCCAGAATGTCCGTTAGTCCAGAGGACGATTTGGACAGGATTTGTTTTTTACCCAAACTTCGCCCGATAACTCTCTTTTATATACACTGCTCAAAAAAATAAAGGGAACACTTAAACAACACAATGTAACTCCAAGTCAATCACACTTCTGTGAAATCAAACTGTCCACTTAGGAAGCAACACTGATTGACAATAAATTTCACATGCTGTTGTGCAAATGGAACAGACAACAGGTGGAAATTATAGGCAATTAGCAAGACCCACAATAAAGGAGTGGTTCTGCAGGTGGTGACCACAGACCACTTCTCAGTTCCTATGCTTCCTGGCTGATGTTTTGGTCACTTTTGAATGCCGGCAGTGCTTTCACTCTAGTGGTAGCATGAGACTGAGTCTACAACCCACACAAGTGGCTCAGGTAGTGCAGCTCATCCAGGATGGCACATCAATGCGAGCTGTAGCAAGAAGGTTTGCTGTGTCTGTCAGTGTAGTGTCCAGAGCATGGAGGCGCTACCAGGAGACAGACCAGAACATCAGGGGACGTGGAGGAGGCCGTAGGCGGGCAACAACCCAGCAGCAGGACCGCTACCTCCGCTTTTGTGCAAGGAGGAGCAGGAGGAGCACTGCCAGAGCCCTGCAAAATGACCTCCAGCAGGCCACAAATGTGCATGTGTCATGGTCAAATGGTCAGAAACAGACTCCATGAGGGTGGTATGAGGGCCCGGCGTCCACAGGTGGGGGTTGTGCTTACAGCCCAACACCGTGCAGGACGTTTGACATTTGCCAGAGAACACCAAGATTGGCAAATTCGCCATTGGCGCCCTGTGCTCTTAAAAGATGAAAGCAGGTTCACAGAGCACATGTGACAGACGTGACATATTCTGGAGACGTCGTGGAGAACGTTCTGCTGCCTGCAACATCCTCCAGCATGACCGGTTTGGCGGTAGGTCAGTCATGGTGTGGGGTGGCATTTCTTTGGGGGACCGCACAGCCCTCCATGTGCTCGCCAGAGGTAGCCTGACTGCCATTAGGTACCGAGATGAGATCCTCAGACCCCTTGTGAGACCATATGCTGGTGCGGTTGGCCCTGGGTTCCTCCTAATGCAAGACAATGCTAGACCTCATGTGGCTGGAGTGTGTCAGCAGTTCCTGCAAGAGGAAGGCATTGATGCTATGGACTGGCCCGCCCGTTCCCCAGACCTGAATCCAATTGAGCACATCTGGGACATCATGTCTCGCTCCATACACCAACGCCACGTTGCACCACAGACTGTCCAGGAGTTGGCGGATGCTTTAGTCCAGGTCTGGGAGGAGATCCCTCAGGAGACCATCCGCCACCTCATCAGGAGCATGCCCAGGCATTGTAGGGAGGTCATACAGGCACGTGGAGGCCACACACACTACTGAGCCTCATTTTGACTTGTTTTAAGGACATTACATCAAGGTTGGTCCAGCCTGTAGTGTGGTTTTCCACTTTAATTTTGAGTGTGACTCCAAATCCAGACCTCCATGGGTTGATAAATTTGATTTCCATTGATAATTTTTGTGTAATTTTGTTGTCAGCACATTCAACTATGTAAAGAAAAAAGCATTTAATAAGAATATTTAATTCATTCAGATCTAGGATGTGTTATTTTAGTGTTCCCTTTATTTTTTTGAGCAGTGTATATATATTTATATAAGGCTATTGAACTTGACATTGGTGTCTGTCTTTATTCCTTTATCCAACATATCATACTGAAACATGGTATCAGAAGTGGCTCGGAAAACACCCGTTTGTTATTTTTGTAGCTAAGTACAGTATAGGCGCAGTTACGTTCCATATGCGAACACCCGCCGTTTCCTACTCACAACACTGATCACCTCGTTGTTGGCTGGCTAGCTAGCATCACTACCTACTTCGATGACTGAAGGCAAATAAATCTCATATTCCATTCCTATGGCAGCGAACATTCCGCCACCAAATCCCATGGTTCTCACAGGGGACTGGAATACTAATTGGGACAACTTCAGGGATGAATTCGAGGACTATGCGCTGGCGACCAGTCTACATGAGAAACCCAACAAGGTACAAGCTGAGGAGTTTAATGGGCAGCGAATGCAGGCATATCTACTGGCACAATCTCACCCTCACAGCACGACAATAGTGTGATGCAAAGGCTATATTGGATGCATTGGAGAATTACTTCAAACCCGCCAGAAACTTCATTTACGAGCGGTTCATTTTCGGAAGCTGCAAACAGGAAGAGTGTGAGTCAGTACACAACTTTGTAACCTGTTTGAGAGAGAAATCCGCCACTTGTGAATACGGGGGATTGAAAGATGAATTGATTTGTGACAAAATAGTACTGGGAATTGCAAATGAGGATACACGCCGGCGTCTACTGAGAGAGAGAGGCTTAACATTAGTAACTGCCATCGAAATGTGCCGCACTGCTGAAGTCACTGACATGAGAATGAGAGCAATGGAAATCGAAACCCCACGCTCCGACGTTGATACTCTTCATGCTGTTGCTAGGCAGACATTCAGACTAAACCAATCGTGGCAGAGCAATTCACCACGAACGGTGAACACAGAGAGCCCCGTAGCATGTAAATACTGTGGGAATACACACACACGTGGCAAAGAGCACTGCCCTGCCTACGGAAAAGGCAGGGCAGTGGAACTAATAATCATTTTGCAAAAGTGTGTCTCAAAAGCAAAAGAAGGGTGAGTGAGGGCAAGATTCACTGTGTTGATGATGTCACTCAATGTTCAGAGCTGAACAGTGAAAGTGATATTTACATGCATGAATCCATTGGGGCTGTACACTCAAGAGGGAAGAAATGGTTTGTGACACTACGATTACACAACAAGCAACAATAATGTCAACTGGATTCCGGTGCTACATGCAACGTAATGAGCTACAAAGACAAAATCAATCTGGCACCTGACACACATCTATTGCCCAGCGATACTAGACTAAAGCTGTACTCAGGAGAGCTAATGAGCTCTATGGGCACCTTTGAGACCGAATGTGTTATTCGGGGATGCAAACACAAGCTGGAGTTTGAGATTGTAAAAACCAGTCAACATCCTCTCCTCTCAGGCTCTACATGCGAACGCCTGGGACTAATGCAGTTCACTGTACCAAATGACCTGCACATTGTGGATCATGTCCAGCATGGACCCCTATCCAAAGAACAACTACTCAGCAGATATGACGATGTATTCAACATGCCCGTTGAATCTGTGCCTGGGGAGGTACACTTTGAAGTGGATGAGAGCATCACTCCAGTCCAGTGTGCTCCTCGCAATGAAAGTGGCTGTGAAGGCCCAGCTGGGCAAGTATGAGGCCGATGGCCACATGACATCTGTGACTGAACCAACTGACTGGATCAGCAATATGGTCATAGTGAAAAAAACAGAGAAGCTGAGGGTCTGCATCGACCCAAAGCATCTGAACCAAGCACTGAAACGATCCCACTACATCATGCCGACACTAGAGGATGTCCTCTATAAGCTTCCCAAGGCCAGGATTTTCACCTTGGTGGATGCCCGAGATGCATTCCTTCAATGCAAGCTGGACGAAGAAAGCAGCTTCATGACTACCTTCTGAACCCCCTGGGGTCGGAAACGCTGGCTCAAGCTCCCGTTTGGTGTCTCAGTGGCGCCTGAGATATACCAACGCAAGCAGCACAAGTTACTGGCTGGGCTCAAGGGCATTGAACCCATCGCCGATGATGTCCTGATTGTAGGCTGTAGTGACACAGACGAAGAAGCAGAATGCGACCACGATGTGAAGCTCCTGGCACTGATGGAGCGAGGCAGCGCAATCAGTTAAGCTTCGCCTTGGCCTGAAGAAGCTGCAGTTCAAGGTGAAAGACGTCCACTTCCATGGCCACATTCTCTCGGCAAAAGGCCTGAAGCCGGACCCAGACAAGGTCAGAGCGATCCTCGACATGCCAAACCCGTCTGATGCAAAAGGAGTACAGCTTCTCATCGGCTTTGCAAACTATCTTGCAAAGTTCATGCCACACCTATCAGCAGTCTGTGAGCCTCTGAGCAGGTTGCTGGACAAAGACACACCATGGCACTGGCTACCCAAGCATGAGGTCGCAGTGCAGGAGATTAAATCTCTGGCTTCATCCATGCCAGTGTTGCGCTACTATGACGTCATGAAGCCTGTCACAATCCAGAGCGACTCCAGCCAAAGGGGACTTGGATGCTGCCTTATGCAGGAAGACCAGCCCGTTGCGTTTGCCTCGAGAGCGCTCACCCCACCGAACAAAGCTATGCACAAATTGAGAAAGAGTGCCTCAGCATCGTCTTCTCCTGCCAGCGATTCCATCACTACTTATATGGGCGAGAGCTGGTCACCGCTGAAACTGACCACTCATTGCCATATTCAGTAAACCTCTCCTCAACGCGCCCAATAGGCTTCAAAGCATGCTCCTGACTCTGCAAAACTACAGCCTGAAGGTCATTTACAAGCCAGGACCAGAGATGTACATCAGCGACACACTGAGCAGGGCAACAACACAATGTACAGGCAGAGGCACTGTCTATCAGCGGCAGGCCATCTGTTCGCTACAGCAGGAACAACAAGATGTTCAACAGATCAATCAGGCAGACTACTTAAACGTCACAGATCACCGCCTAGCCCAGATAAGGCAACACACTGACAAGGACGAACACCTACAGTCACTGAAGTCCATGGCTCTCGCAGGTTGGCCATACCTGAAAGAGGAGACAACTTTCACAGTGAGAGAATACTGGACCTTTCGAGATGAGATCAGCGTGCAAAATGGCGTCTTGTTCAGAGGTCAGAAGGTCATTATTCCCAAATCACTACATCCAGAGATGCTTACCCGCATACACTCCAGTCACGTTGTAGGTGACACATGCTACCGCCAGGCTCGTGAAACATTATACTGGCCAAACATGCAAGCAGAAATTAAAGACTTTGTCAGCAACTGTACCACATGCAACGAGTACGCTCATGAACAGCAAAAGGAAACCATGATGTCACATGAACTGCCCACAAGGGTCTGGCAAATCGTCAGCATGGACTTATTCAGCCACAGACAAAAAGGACTATCTTCTCATCGTTGATCACTACTCTGACTTTTGGGAAATTGAACTGCTCCCTGACTTGTCTGCAGAGACGGTCATAAAGCACTGCAAGGCGCAGTTTGCAAGGCAAGGTCAGCCTGACAAGGTAATCATGGACAATGGCCCACAATTCACTGCACAGTTCAAGCGTTTCGCCTCAGAATGGGAGTTTGACCACGTGACCTCCTCTCCAAGACACCCAAAAGCAAATGACAAGGCAGAATCAGCTGTCAAGATTGCAAAAAACCTGCGTGACAACAACGACCCATGGAAAGCGATCTTACAGTGGAGGAACACACCCACCGAAAACATGGACAGCAGCCCAGCACAACGCCTTCTGTCCAGACGTCTGAAGACTACCATCCCCGTAGCTAACAAGCTACTTGAGCCCTGCGTCATGGTTGGCGTTATGGACAAACTGCGTCACAGAAAGCAGCTCGCTAAGTGCTTCTATGACCGGACTGCTCGAGACCTACCAGAGCTGGAGGTGAAACGATAAGGATGAAACCGCTGCCGGGAGACCACACAGGACTTTGGAGGCTGGGCACATGCCTGCAGAGAGTTGCACCACGTTCTTACCTGGTGGATGTTGGTGGCTCCCTCTATCGTCGCAATCGGGTGGATCTGCGTGTAGCAGAGCAGACAAACCAGAGCACGCCATACACTCACCTAGATGAGCTGGATCACAGTCCAGGCCTAAGGGTAAGGGGCGCAGAATTGAGACATGGGCCAACTGAAGGTGAGGCTTCTACCCCACCAAGATCTTCAGCTCGTGCCCCTAATCCTCCTCCTGTCAGAGCCAATACTTACTCACGGGTGGGTCGGCTGTGCAAGCCACCGGACAGGCTTACTCTGTAAGCAAGGGACTGTTAACTTGCCCTCATTTAATTAAAATATATATATTTTCTTAAATAATTAAATTCAATTAAAAAGGAAGATGACAACTGAAGTAAAAAGAAAATGTCATGCTTTTTCTATTGTCATGACCTGACTGTTAAGAACTTAATGTTATGCCTTTATGTTTGCACTTTCTATTGAAAAGGATGATGTTACGGAGTCTAGTTGATAGGCATTCGACTAGCCGGACTGTTCCCCGGGACTCCAGTTGAAGGGATTTGTACAATGCACAAACAAGGCTATTGAACCTGACATTGGTGTCTGTCTTTAATCCTTTATCCAACATATCATACTGAAACAATAACGGGCTACACTGATAACTCGAGCTTGATTCCCAAGTTTCTAAACCATCTTTGGTATAGTGTCGCCATAATATTTGAATTGAGGAAGTGGGATCATAATCATTCGATTTTCGCGATCCGCAGAAGAAGAAGTCCAGAATTACCCCCCATCCATCAGATGTGAGTTAACAGCGCACTTGCACCTGATATGCATTTTTAGGCTACGAATGATTAAGTGAACTTGTCATTTCCGAAAGTTTAGCTCCGTTGTATGCTGCTTTCCAATGTATTTGCATTGAAGGTTTGCATTAAATATTTGTTTTATGATGCATTTGGCAATGTTCAATTCATTCCCACTGTTGGATTCTAGCTTGAAATATTCTTATTTGTGTTACCATACAATAAGTTATTGATTACATGTACAGATTTCTGTTCCATTTTCCTAAAAAGAGGGATGCGAAGGGCGATAGCTAGTCTCTGATAAGCCAGCGAGTAATGCGTCTCGAGGTCAAGTCAACAGAAGAAGTGAGAAGAAACCTCTGGAAACCTTTGGTAGGGGGGCCAGAGGGGCCCACCACAACTACTCTCCCACTACAGTCCTATCTCACACATACGTGTATCAGGCAGGGCTATGACTACACCAGTGAGAGAAACCGATTACGTTCCTGCCTAGCAAGATATGTACAGTATTGGCTATGTAAATGTGTAAGGAGTTGACCCCCCTATTAGAATGTTATAAATATATGTGCTTGTGTAATCATACCTCGTGTTCGCAGCTGTATGAATATACTTGGTTTCAGCTTTTTCTAGTCATCCATTTCTAGACGTCTCTTCCTGGTTTATTTTCATATGACAATGACTAAAAAGATTGTCGACTTGATTCATGATGATGACTGCTAGCTAAGCTTTTGAAAGTATGATGTTGACATGATCAGTCCAATCAAAGCTACTGTAGATATAACATGATTTGACGTCCTTTTATCTGTGGCCAATGACCTTAAACCTTCTTGGATGGGCACTTCTAATGTAACTATACGGCAGCAAGCAAAAATGCGGCTTTATTAACTCAATTACTCTTCTTTTTTTTTAACATTGTTTGCAAACTGATATGTGACACATATTAATAATGACTGAAATGGCGGATGGGACTAAAATGACAGATGTGGTGTTTTGTGCTTGTGCACATAATTACATTACCTGACTTCCCCCAGTAAAACTAATCCTATCCGAATGTAGGTGTAAGCATACCTATCATTCTATATAAATTTGCCCATGATCACAGATTTGACATCTGTGGTCATAAATCCTGCCTCCTGAGACGGGCGCACAATTGACCGAGTGTCGTCCGGTTTATGGGAGGGTTTGGCTGGCCGGGATGTCCTTGTCACATTGCTCTCTAGCGAATCCTTGTGGCAGGCCGGGCGCATGCACGCTAACTCGTGACGCCAGTTGTACAGTGTTTCCTCTGACATATTGGTGCGGCTTGGCAGGGTCGTGTTTCGGAGGATGCATAGCTCTCGACCGTCGCCTCTCTCTAGTCTGTATGGGAGTTGCAGCGATGGGACAAGAACAACCAATATCATGAAATTGGGGAGAAAAAGGGGTACAAAAAAACAACATTACAACTTAACATGTGTAAATACTTCTATGAACATAAGACTCAACAACTGAGACATAAATTGAACAAGTTCCACAGACATGTGACTAACAGAAATTGAATAATGTGTCCCTGGACAAAGGAGGAGTCATCATCAAAAGTAGTCCATATCTGGTGTGGCCACCAGCTGCATTAAGTACTGCAGTGCATCTCCTCATCATGGACTGCATCAGATTTGCCAGTTCTTGCTGTGAGATGTTACCCCACTCTTCCACCAAGGCACCTGCAAGTCTCCGGACATATCTGGGGGGAATGGCCCTAGCCCTCATGCTCCGATCCAACAGGTCCCAGATGTGCTCAATGGGATTGAGATCCGGGCTCTTCGCTGGCCATGGCAGAACACTGACATTCCTCTTGCAGGAAATCACGCACAGAACGAGCAATATGGCTGGTGGCATTGTCATGCTGGAGAGTCATGTCAGGATGAGCCTGCAGGAAGGGTAACACATGAGGGAGGATGTCGTCTTCCCTGTAATGCACAGTGTTGAGATTGCCTGCAATGACAACAAGCTCAGTCCGATGATGAAGTGACACACTGCCCCAGACCATGACGGACTCGCCACCTCCAAATCGATCAAGCTCCAGAGTACAGGCCTCGGTGTAACGCTCATTCATTCGACGATAAACATGAATCCGACCATCACCCCTGGTGAGACAAAACCGTGACTCGTCTGTGATGAGCACTTTTTGCCAGTCCTGTCTGGTCCAGCGATGGTGGGTTTGTGCCCATAGGCAACGTTGTTGCCGGTGATGTCTGATGAGGACCTGCCTTACAACAGGCCTACAAGCCCTCAGTCCATCCTCTCTCAGCCTATTGCGGACAGTCTGAGCACTGATGGAGGGATTGTGCATTCCTGGTGTGAATCGGGTAGTTGTTGTTGCCATCCTGATCCTGTGCAGGTGTTGTTACACTCGGTCACTGCGAGGTCGATCAGCTGTCCGTCCTGTCTCCCTGAAGCGCTGTCTTAGGCGTCTCACAGTACGGACATTGCAATTTATTGCCCTAACCACATCTGCAGTCCTCATGCCTCCTTGCAGCATGCCTAAGGCACGTTGACGCAGACGAGCAGGGACCGTGGGCATCTTTCCTTTGGTGTTTTTCAGAGTCAGTAGAAAGGCCTCTTTAGTGTCCTACGTTTTCATAACTGTGACCTTAATTATCTACCGTCTGTAAGCTGCTAGTGTCTTAACGACCGTTCCACTGGTGCATGTTCATTAATTGTGTATGGTTCATTGAACAAGCATGGGAAACAGTGTTTAAACCCTTTACAATGAAGATCTGTAAAGTTATTTGGATTTTTAAGAAATATCTTTGAAACACAGGGTTCTTAAAAAAGGACGTTTCTTTCTTTGCTGAGTTTATTAATGGCCAACGCAAGCTACAGTTGAAGTTGGAAGTTTACATACACCTTAGCCAAATACATTTAAACTCAGTTTTTCACAATTCCTGATATTTAATCCTAGTAAAAAATCCCAGTTTTAGCTCAGTTAAGATCACCACTTTGTTTTAAGAATGTGAAATGTCAGAATAAAAGTAGAGATAATGATTTATTTCAGCTATTATTTCTTTCATCACATACCCAAAGGGTCAGAAGTTGACATACACTCAATTAGTATTTGGTAGCATTGCATTTCAATTGTTTAACTTGGATCAAAAATTTTGGGTAGCAATCCACAAGCTTCCCACAATACATTTTGGCCCATTCCTCCTGACAGAGCTGGTGTAACTGAGTCAGGTTTGTAGGCCTCCTTGCTCGCACACGCTTTTTCAGTTCTGCCCATAAATGTTCTATATGATTGAGGCCAGAGCTTTGTTTTGGCCACTCCAATACCTTGACTTTGTTGTCCTTAAGCCATTTTGCCACAACTTTGGAAGTATGCTTGGGGTCATTGTCCATTTGGAAAATCCATTTGCGACCAAGCTTTAACTTCCTGACTGATGTCTATAGATATTGCATCAATATATCCACATAATTTTCCTCCCTCATGATTCCATCTATTTTGTGAAGTGCACCAGTCCCTCCTGCAGCAAATCACCCCACAACATGATGCTGCCACCCCCTGTGCTTCACGTTAGGGATGGTGTTCTTCGGGTTGCAAGCCTCCCCCATTTTCCTCCAAACATAACAATGGTCTTTATGGCCATTTTTGTTTCATCAGACCAGAGGACATTTCTCCAAAAGTACAATCTGGCTTTTTTTATTGCGGTTTTGGAGCTGTGTGTAAGGGTTGCGGAACTGGTGGCAGTGAAGTCAGACACAGGAGAGCAGAGATCGATAATAGCCGGAGTAGTACAAAACCCACGGCAATACAAAAATAACAAAACCCAACACACATCAGTGACATAGCGTACAAACACTTACAAACAATTCCACACAAGGACATGGGGGGAACAGAGGGTTAAATACACAACAATTAATGATGGAAATGGAAACCAGGTGTGTAAGAAAACAAGACAAAACAAAGCAAAACATAACCTCTCAGGTTATGTCGATATAGGACTTGTTTTACTGTGGATATAGATACTTTTGTACCCGTTTCCTCCAGCATCTTCACAAGGTCCTTTTGCTGTTGTTCTGGGATTGATTTGCACTTTTCGTTCATCTCTAGGAGACAGAACGCATCTCCTTCCTGAGCGGTATGACGGCTGCATGGTCCCATGGTGTTTATACTTGCGTACTATTGTTTGTACAGATGAACGTGGTACCTTCAGGCCTTTGGAAATTGCTCCCAATGATGAACCAGACTTGTGGAGGTCTACAAGGTCTTGGCTGATTTCTTTTGATTTTCCCATGATGTCAAGCAAAGAGGCACTGAGCTTGAAGGTAGGCCTTGAAATGCATCCACAGGTACATCTCCAATTGACTCAAATTATGTCAATTAGCCTATCAGAAGCTTCTAAAGCCATTACATAATTTTCTGGATTCTTCCAAGCTGTTTAAAGGCACAGTCAACTTAATGTATGTAAACTTCTGACCCACTGGAATTGTGACTCAGTGAATTGTAAGTGAAATAATCTGTATGTAAACAATCGTTGGAAAAATGACTTGTGTCATGCAAAGTAGATGTCCTAAACTACTTGCAAAAACTAGTTAACAAGAAATTTGTGGAGTGGTTGAAAAATTAGTTTTAATGACTCCAACCTAAGTGTATGTAAAGTTCTGACTTCAACTGTACATGTGTAGTTGTGCATGCACACACAAACAAGTGAGTAGCCTTATTACTGGAAGTAAGGTCTAGGCACATAACATCATCATTGCCAGTAAGTCTTACTGAGCAATACCACCAAACAGCATCACAGATCTACACACAGTCCTCTGACTGCAAGAAGACAGACCGGTTTATAGTCAATCCCATGTCTATCCATATTAACCATGCGGTCATATTAAGGTACACCAGTTTCAGATACCAAACATTGTGAAAATTCCAGCCCATGTCACCCAGCTCCTCCGCCCACTCCACTGGCTTCCAGTCGAAGCTCGCATCCACTGCAAGACCATGGTACTTGCCTACAGAGCAGCAAGAGGAACTGCCCCTCCCTACCTTCTGGTTTTGCTCACACACTACACCCCAAGCCGAGCACTCTGTTCTGTCACCTCTGGTTTCTTGGCACCTGCTCAGTGCAGTCCAAGCTCTTCGCTGCCCTAGCACCCCAATGGTGGAACCAGCTTCCCCCTGAAGCTAGGACAGTAGAGTCCCCGCCCAGCTTAAGAAAACATCTGAAACCTTAACTATTCAAAGAGTATTTTAAATAATCCCCCCCCTCCCCTCAGGACTTTACAGTTTTAGCAGGAATGACTGGTTAACCTGCCTCCTAGAACACTTATGCCAATCATATGAACACACTCCCAAACAACTGACATACACGCAATGTTAGACTATAGACATTCTTGAAAGCCGGGACAAAAACCACATTTCCCCATAATATTAACAAAATGTGAAATATTTGCATTTTATTTGATATTTTTATTGACCAAAGTATCAGCTACCACATCATGTAAAGGAGCAACAAGTTAATAAAAAAAAAAAAGCTTTATATTAAAATGCACTTAACTGGAAATATGTCAACTCTGTAAGACTCGATAAAAGGGATTTTGATATATTGTCCAACCAGTGTTTAAAGGCCTTGATTGTTTAATTCCAACACAAAGTTCAAATATGTAAAGCAAATCTCAAAATGTATTTGTTTAAAAAAAACAAAATATAATGCTCCAGCGCTAATTTGGTATCCACTACGATACCACTAACAACAGGTTTGGGAAAGTACTCAGACCCTTTCAATTGTTCCACATTTTGTTATGTTATAGCCTTCTTCTAAAATGGACAAAAAAAATAATACATCGACACACAATAATACCCCATAATGACAAAGCATAAACAGGTTTTTAGAAATGTTTGCATATATTCAGACCCTTTACTAAGTACTTTGTTGAAGCACCTTTGGCCGCAATTACAGCCTTAATTCTTCTTGGGTATGACATTACAAGCTTGGCACACCTGTTTTTGGGGAGTTTCTCCCATTCTTCTCTGCAGATCCTCTCAAGCTGTCAGGTTACATTGGGAGCGTCTCCCCAGAGATGTTCGATTGGGTTCAAGTTCGGGCTCTGGCCGGACCACTCAAGGACATTCAGAGACTTGTCCCAAAGCCACTCTTGCATTGTATTGGCTGTGTGCTTAGGGTCCTTGTCCTGTTGGAAAGTGAATCTTAGTCCCAGTCTGAGGTCCTGAGCAGGTTTTCATCAAGGATCTGTGTACTTTGCTCCATTCATCTTTCCCTCGATCCTGATATTCCAAGATGGCGTAGCAGTAGGACGTGTTGTCGTGTTCCTTGTATATATCGTTTGTTTTCGTTTCGTTTTCTTCACATATCTTTAAAACTTTTTGCTGAACCTCAACTTCTTCTAAATACTCTCCTGCAACCCGCCTCACCCAACGTAGCTTTTTTTTCCTAAAGTATTTATATTTACTTCGGATCTGGAACCCCTCAACTGAAGCTAGCCAACTAGCAAACTAACTACCAGCTTCAGCAAAACATTGCTAGCGGTCTTCAGCTAACCGGTCAGCTAACCGGTCATCAGCTAACCTTTAGCTCGGAAAGCTCTCGCCAGTTCGAACAACGCGACTCTAACCAGAGCATAACGGACCTATCTATTATTTTATTTTTATTTTTCACCCCCGGATTCCCATCGCAAACGGAACATTTTGAGCTCCTGGGCTACAATATCCAGACCCACGACCGGTCCATTGATGTCACCGCATGAAGAGGAATAAACAGACTCCCCCCATCGCGACGTCCCCAAAGGCTAACTCTCTAGCCCTTGCTATCTCCTTGCTTGCAAATTCGGCCTGCTAACTGCTAGCTTGTTTAGCCCGGTCCGCTAACTGCTACCGTGTTTAGCACCGTCTACTAACTGTTAGCTTGTTAGCACAGGCCTGCTAACCATCTGAATCGCCGCGTCCCAAACACTCACTGAACCCATATTTACTTTCTATCCCTTTTCGATTTTTTATTTGTTTATACCTTCCGGTAACCTGCCTCACCCAATGTGATACGGAACCGCTATTATCTTTACACTTTTAGAACACACTCAAGAACCTTCAGAAGCTAACCAGCTAACTGGCTACAAGCTATTTAGTCATTGTTAGTTTTCTAACCTGGATAACACTCGCCAGTCCAGCTTCCCTGCCCCATCCACCGCTGCCCCTTGGACACTGATCACTTGGCTACATAGCTGATGCATGCTGGACTGTCCATTAATTCACGGTAATCCATTCTGCTTGTTTATGTTTTATCTGTCGGCCCCAGCCGCATTTAGGCTCTGTGTGTAGTTAATCCGACCCTCTCTGCCTAATCAATCGCCATTCTACCTGCTGTTGTTGTGCTAGCTGATTAGCTGTTGTTGTCTCACCTACTGTTTTAGCTAGCTCTCCCAATTCAACACCTGTGATTACTGTATGCCTTGCTGTATGTCTCTCTCAAATGTCAATATGCCTTGTATACTGTTGTGCAGGTTAGTTATCATTGTTTTAGTTTACAATGGAGCCCCTAGTTCCACTCTTTATACCCCTGATACCTCCTTTGTCCCACCCCCCACACATGCGGTGACCTCACCCATTACAACCAGCATGTCCAGAGATACAACCTCTCTCATCATCACCCAGTGCCTGGGCTTACCTCCGCTGTACCCGCACCCCACCATACCCCTGTCTGCGCATTATGCCCTGAATATATTCTACCATGCCCAGAAACCTGCTCCTCTTATTCTCTGTCCCCAACGCCCTAGGCGACCAGTTTTGATAGCCTTCAGCCGCACCCTCATACTACTCCTTCTCTGTTCCGCGGGTGATGTGGAGGTAAACCCAGGCCCTGCATGTCCCCAGGCACCCTCATTTGTTGACTTCTGTGATCGAAAAAGCCTTGGTTTCATGCATGTCAACATCAGAAGCCTCCTCCCTAAGTGTGTCTTACTCACTGCTATAGCACACTCTGCTAACCCTGATGTCCTTGCCGTGTCTGAATCCTGGCTCAGGAAGGCCACCAAAAATTCTGAGATTTCCATACCCAACTATAACATCTTCCGTCAAGATAGAACTGCCAAAGGGGGAGGAGTTGCAGTCTACTGCAGAGATAGCCTGCAAAGTAATGTCATACTCTCCAGGTCCATACCCAAACAGTTCGAACTACTAATTTTGAAAATTACTCTCTCCAGAAATAAGTCTCTCACTGTTGCCGCCTGCTACCGACCCCCCTCAGCTCCCAGCTGTGCCCTGGACACCATTTGTGAATTGATCGCCCCCCATCTAGCTTCAGAGTTTGTTCTGTTAGGTGACCTAAACTGGGATATGCTTAACACCCCGGCAGTCCTACAATCTAAGCTAGATGCCCTCAATCTCACTCAAATCATCAAGGAACCCACCAGGTACAACCCTAACTCTGTAAACAAGGGCACCCTCATTGACGTCATCCTGACCAACTGGCCCTCCAAATACACCTCCGCTGTCTACAACCAGGATCTCAGCGATCACTGCCTCATTGCCTGTATCCGCTACGGAGCCGCAGTCAAACGACCACCCCTCATCACTGTCAAACGCTCCCTAAAACACTTCTGTGAGCAGGCCTTTCTAATCGACCTGGCCCGGGTATCCTGGAAGGACATTGACCTCATCCCGTCAGTTGAGGATGCCTGGTCTTTCTTTAAAAGTAACTTCCTCACCATTTTAGATAAGCATGCTCCGTTCAAAAAATGCAGAACTAAGAACAGATATAGCCCCTGGTTCACTCCAGACCTGACTGCCCTCGACCAGCACAAAAACATCCTGTGGCGGACTGCGCTAACATCGAATAGTCCCCGCGATATGCAACTGTTCAGGGAAGTCAGGAACCAATACACACAGTCAGTCAGGAAAGCTAAAGCCAACTTCTTCAGGCAGAAGTTTGCATCCTGTAGCTCCAACTCCAAAAAGTTCTGGGACACTGTGAAGTCCATGGAGAACAAGAGCACCTCCTCCCAGCTGCCCACTGCACTGAGACTAGGTAACATGGTCACCACCGATAAATCCATGATTATCGAAAACTTCAACAAGCATTTCTCAACGGCTGGCCATGCCTTCCGCCTGGCTACTCCAACCTCGGACAACAGCTCCCCCCCCCCCGCAGCTACTCGCCCAAGCCTCTCCAGGTTCTCCTTTACCCAAATCCAGATAGCAGATGTCCTGAAAGAGCTGCAAAACCTGGACCCGTACAAATCAGCTGGGCTGGACAATCTGGACCCTCTATTCCTGAAACTATCCGCCGCCATTGTCGCAACCCCTATTACCAGCCTGTTCAACCTCTCTTTCATATCGTCTGAGATCCCCAAGGATTGGAAAGCTGCCGCAGTCATCCCCCTCTTCAAAGGGGGCGACACCCTGGACCCAAACTGTTACAGACCTATATCCATCCTGCCCTGCCTATCTAAGGTCTTCGAAAGCCAAGTCAACAAACAGGTCACTGACCATCTTGAATCCCACCGTACCTTCTCCGCTGTGCAATCTGGTTTCCGAGCCGGTCACGGGTGTACCTCAGCCACGCTCAAGGTACTAAACGATATCATAACCGCCATCGATAAAAGACAGTACTGTGCAGCCGTCTTCATAGACCTTGCCAAGGCTTTCGACTCTGTCAATCACCGTATTCTTATCGGCAGACTCAGTAGCCTCGGTTTTTCGGATGACTGCCTTGCCTGGTTCACCAATTACTTTGCAGACAGAGTTCAGTGTGTCAAATCGGAGGGCATGCTGTCCGGTCCTCTGGCAGTCTCTATGGGGGTGCCACAGGGTTCAATTCTCGGGCCGACTCTTTTCTCTGTATATATCAATGATGTTTCTCATGCTGCGGGCGATTCCCTGATCCACCTCTACGCAGACGACACCATTCTATATACTTCCGGCCCGTCCTTGGACACTGTGCTATCTAACCTCCAAACGAGCTTCAATGCCATACAGCACTCCTTCCGTGGCCTCCAACTGCTCTTAAACGCTAGTAAAACCAAATGCATGCTTTTCAACCGTTCGCTGCCTGCACCCGCACGCCTGACCAGCATCACCACCCTGGATGGTTCCGACCTTGAATATGTGGACATCTATAAGTACCTAGGTGTCTGGCTAGACTCTAAACTCTCCTTCCAGACCCATATCAAACATCTCCAATCGAAAATCAAATCAAGAGTCGGCTTTCTATTCCGCAACAAAGCCTCCTTCACTCACGCCGCCAAACTTACCCTAGTAAAACTGACTATCCTACCGATCCTCGACTTCGGCGACGTCATCTACAAAATTGCTTCCAACACTCTACTCAGCAAACTGGATGCAGTTTATCACAGTGCCATCCGTTTTGTCACTAAAGCACCTTATACCACCCACCACTGCGACTTGTATGCTCTAGTCGGCTGGCCCTCGCTACATATTCGTCGCCAGACCCACTGGCTCCAGGTCATCTACAAGTCCATGCTAGGTAAAGCTCCGCCTTATCTCAGTTCACTGGTTACGATGGCAACACCCATCCGTAGCACGCGCTCCAGCAGGTGTATCTCACTGATCATCCCTAAAGCCAACACCTCATTTGGCCGCCTTTCGTTCCAGTTCTCTGCTGCCTGTGACTGGAACGAATTGCAAAAATCGCTGAAGTTGGAGACTTTTATCTCCCTCACCAACTTCAAACATCTGCTATCTGAGCAGCTAACCGATCGCTGCAGCTGTACATAGTCTATTGGTAAATAGCCCACCCATTTTCACCTACCTCATCCCCATACTGTTTTTATTTATTTATTTTTATTTTTCTGCTCTTTTGCACACCAATATCTCTACCTGTACATAACCATCTGATCATTTATCACTCCAGTGTTAATCTGCATAATTGTAATTATTTGCCTACCTCATGCCTTTTGCACACAATGTATATATAGACTCCCCTTTTTTTCTACTGTGTTATTGACTTGTTAATTGTTTACTCCATGTGTAACTCTGTGTTGTCTGTTCACACTGCTATGCCTTATCTTGGCCAGGTCGCAGTTGCAAATGAGAACTTGTTCTCAACTAGCCTACCTGGTTAAATAAAGGTGAAATAAAAAAATAAAAATAAAAAAAAGATCCTGAAAAACATCCCCACAACATAATGCTGCCATTACCATGTTTCACCGTAGTGATGGTATTGGCCAGGTGATGAGTGGTGCCTGGTTTCCTCCAGACGTGACACTTGGCATTCAGGCCGAAGAGTTCAATCATGTTTCTCATGTTCAGAGTCCTTTAGGTGCCTTTTGGCAAACTCCAAGCAGGCTGCCTCGTGCCTTTTACTGAGGAGTGGCTTCTATCTGGCCACACTACTATAAAGGCCTGATTGGTGGAGCACTGCAGAGATGGTTGTCCTTCTGGAAGGCTCCCCCACCTGGAAGGCTCTGTCAGAGTGACCATCGGGTTCTTGGTCACCTCCTTGACCAAGACCCTTTTCCCCCGATTGCTCAATTTGGCCGGGCGGCCAGCTCTAGGAAGTCTCTTGGTGGCTCCAAACTTCTTACAATTAAGAATGATACAAGGCAATGTGTTCTTGGGGACCTTCCATGCGGCAGACATTTTTTGGTACCACCCCCCAGATCTGTGCCTCGACACAATCATGTCTCTGAGCTGTACGGAAAAAGTGAAGGGGTCTGAATACTTTCCGATTGCACTGTATATAGCAAAGAGTATCCCTAGGTCAAACACAGTAAATACTTTTAAGATCCAATGCAGCTTTTTTATCCTCAGTATCAAATCATTTCCAGGTAATAATGAAATACATTAGTGATTGTTTTCAATTCAAATGGTCAAAAATAAACACATTTATTTTCTCCGGCAAGAATTTTGGCAGGACCGTCTGGGAGTGTTCTGAGTGAGTAGGAGAAAATGTAATATTTGCCGTTATTGGCAGAGAGGTTTGGAACTCTTTCTTATTGGTCTATTAAAGTTACCATGCAGGCCAAAACTCCATCGCACCAAAACAGGTTGAAATGTCTGTCTTTTCAGACAGCTCTTACCCTAAAAGGGCATTATCATTTTCACAATTCCACAGTATGATTCCAACCTCATAGTTATGAATTACAGTACCAGTCAAGTTTGGACACACCTACTCATTCCAGGGTATTTCTTTATTTTTTATATTATTTTCTACATTGTAGAATAAGAGTGAAGACATCAAAACCATGAAATAACACATATGGAATCATGTAGTAACCCAAAAAAAGTGTAAAGCATTTCTAAATATATTTTATATTTGAGATTCTTCAAAGTAGTCACCCTTTGCTTTGATGACAGCTTTGCACACTCTCTGTGAAAGTCACGTTATGACTGCACTGGTCCTTAATTAGTGTATGCATGAACTGCAGAACAGTGAATATTGACAACAATTTGGGTAGCCATCAATGACAGCGTTGACATGCCACTGAAGGAGATGACAGTTCATGACAACAATCATGACCGGAAGACATACAAATAAAGGTTTTTAGGTTTTTATTGCCATCCTCAAGTTTGAGTTACATGCTCCGCATTGCAATCATATTGATTATCTTGTCCTGAATTTTTGTGTCCGAAACAAAACGGTCTCATTTAAATAGGAAGAGAGAAGGCTAAAGAATAAAAGTACGACTAAGTACCAAAATCATACCAACATATTTTTAAACTTTAAAATCAATTAACTGCATTTAAAAGCCAATTGGGTTTGGACATGGACAAGTAAAGAGAAGAGCCAAATGTCCTATAAAACATTGAGCCTGGACTAGAAAAGGTCAAGGCTGCATTACCAGAATAACTCAAGAGTGTGGAATGCTACAATTAGCAAAAGTGTGTGATTGAAGCCCCCAATTTGTGGCGTTCCTGTATGTGTTCCTGGAGGGGAATGGCTAGCTCTTGTGGCTGTTTCGTGCAATTACAGGACAGGGATAGGTACAGTACAGAGACACTGTGTCATGGGAGAGGTGGGTGTCACTGCACGTCACTCCCAAGAGCAGGAGTACAATTGGGTGGTGGGGGGGTGCTGGAGTTTGGTAAGAGGTGGATCCTGTCTTGGATGATGCAGTTTCCTGATGTTGGTCCCCTTGACCTGGACAACCTGGCAATCATGGAGGGTCCTTCAACTATACCGAATTAATATATATAGATAGAGAGAGAGACAAAGAGAAAGACATCCGTTATACCAACAAAAAGATCAAAATCCTATTATTCTACTCCATTTAATGTGTAACAGTATAGTTATACCATCGAGAAGAACTATTGGCTGGCCAACTGATTCATCTAGCTTCACGTGCCAAGGGGGACCTGTGAAGGGTCTTCACAGAGAGTCAGGGCTGGTGCCAGAACAAATCAGTTGCACGGGCATTTGACATCGATAGGGGTGACAATTTATTTTCACGGGTCCGCCTGTGTGTGCACATTGCCATACTTTTTTGGGCCAGACAGAATCAGATACATGGGCACCGTTTTGTTCGCTCAGATGCTTTATCAGAGATTGATGCGTCTTTCTGCCGGTGCGCATCTCGGACAAATAAATTATCAATATTAAAATATTTTATTTGGACAGGCAGGAGGTACGGTAGGACGGGCCAGTACCCCCAAGTCCCACCCATAACGCCAGCCCTGTGGAGAGTACAGGTTCATGCTTTATCACAATAGCAGGTGCAGCTCTGAGGGTGGCTGCACGCCAATATTCAATTACATGTAAGAAAGAATAACACAAACAGAAGGCTAAACATCTCTGTCTGACGTTAAACTCTTGAACGTTACTTCAAAATTGAGATTTTTGCCTAAGTAGACTAGTAAAGCTGCATAGTTCTATACAGTTTTGGAACTCCCCTTTCTGGTAAAAATAGTTATACATTGCTGAGGTGTACTTCACATTTGAGGACACAAGCTCAAATACATAGTACAAATATTATGAAAACATATATATATTTTATTAAACATACAGTCCCTTCAGAAACTATACCTACCCCTTGACGTGTTCCACATTTTGTTGTGTTAGAGGCCTGAATTCAAAATGGATCAAATAGATTTTTTTTCTCACCCAAATGTAATAAAAATTAAATACAGAAATATCTCATTTCCATAAGTATTCACACCCCTAGGTCAATACTTTGTAGAAGCAACTTTGGCAGCGATTACAGCTGTGAGTCTTTCTGGGTAAGTCTCAAAGAGCATTCTACACTTGGATTGTGCAACAAAAATTATTTCTAAATATAGTAACAATCAAATGATAAACAGCTTTCTATTAGATGTCACCTGTCTTATAACTGTTACATAAATATTATCATATTTCGTGATGGTACAAATTTAGCTCCCATTTCATATAACCTCGTCTGAGTGATGCAGAAAGATAATTTGAATGTCTGCTGACTCGTTAAAAATTCAACTTCAGAAAGTGGTGGTGTTTCAATTCCACAAAATTATTTAGTATTTCTTCATGTTGAGAGCTCTAAATCCAGCTGAGAATATCACAATCTCAAAAATCCCCCAACTCCAAAAACACTCCATACACCCACAAGCACGCCCTCGCCCAACTCCCCACTCTGCCCAACGCATACCTCGCCAAACGGCTTCATGGGAACGTTGCGCAACACAACTGCTACCACACACAGTGGAGTACTTGTGTAAGATTTCAGACCAGCAGCATTCTTTTGACTCTCCCAGTTACAGTGATTACTGATGTTGAGAAACAGCCAACATGCCAAGCAATCTGCCAGATAGGCAGAGTAGATGGCACATCTCAGGGGTAATGTGTGGGACAAGGTAGTACATAAATAATCAGATGACAGACAAGTAAAACAAAGCTCAGAACTATAGTTAATGTGATTCGATCAAGATTAAGGAATTAAGAAGTGTATTGAATCCAATATTTGTATATGTTAACTTTAATCCATCATAACAATAAAGGCCCCATATGACACTATTGAACTCCATGATGCAATATAAAGAACGCACAGCCTACACACAGCCACTCGTATGCACTACATCAACTCCTGTACAACACACCAATGCAACAGACGCTATGAACTATGACATAATTAAGACTTGGTAATAGAGGTTGACCGATTATGATTTTTCAACGCCGATACAGATTATTGGAGGACCTAAAAAAGCCGATACCGATTAAAATCGGCAGATTTTTTAAAATGTATTTGTAATAATGACAATTACAACAATACTGAATGAACACTTATTTTAACTTAATATAATACATCAATAAAATCAATTAAGCCTCAAATAAATAATGAAACATGTTCAATTTGGTTTAAATACTGCAAAAACAAAGTGTGGGAGAAGAAAGTAAAAGTGCAATATGTGCCATGTAAGAAAGCTAAAGTTTAAGTTCCTTGCTCAGAACATGTGAAAATATGAAAGCTGGTGGTTCCTTTTAACATGAGTCTTCAATATTCCCAGGTAAGAAGTTTTAGGTTGTAGTTATTGTAGAAATTATAGGACTATTTCTCTCTATACCATTTGTATTTCATTAACCTTTGACTATTGGATGTTCTTATAGGCACTTTAGTATTGCCAGTGTAACAGTATAGCTTCCGTCCCTCTCCTCGCTCCTCCCTGGGCTCGAAACAGGAACACAACGACAACAGCCACCCTCGAAGCAGCGTTTTACCCATGCAGAGCAAGGGGAATAACTACTCCAAGTCTCAGAATGAGTGACGTTTGAAACGCTATTAGCGCACACCCCGCTAACTAGCTAGCCATTTCACATCGGTTACACGAGCCTAATCTCAGGAGTTGATAGGCTTGAAGTCATAAACAGCGCAATGCTTGACGCACAACAAAGAGCTGCTGGCAAAACGCACGAAAGTGCTGTTTGAATGAATGCTTACGAGCCTGCTGCTGCCTACCACCGCTCAGTCAGACTGCTCTATCAAATCCTAGACTTAATTATAACATAACACACATAAATACAAGCCTTAGGTCATTAATATGGTCGAATCCGGAAACAATACATTTATTCTTTCAGTGAAATACGTAACCGTTCCGTATTTTATCTAAGGGGTGGCATCCATTAGTCTAAATATTCCTGTTACATTACACAACCTTCAATGTTATGTCATAATTACGTAAAATTCTGGCAAATTATGCGGCCCAAACTGTTGCATATACACTATGCAATGAACGCAAGAGAAGTGACACAATTTCACCTGGTTAATATTGCCTGCTAATCTGGATTTCTTTTAGCTAAATAAGTAGGTTTAAAAATATATACTTCTGTGTATTGATTTTAGGAAAGGCATTGATGTTCATGGTTAGGTACACATTGGAGCAACGATACGCACCGCATCGATTATATGCAACGCAGGACACGCTAGATAAACTAGTAATATCATCAACCATGTGTAGTTAACTAGTGATTATGATTGATTGATTGATTTTTATAAGATACGTTTAATGCTAGCTAGCAACTTACCTTGGCTTACTGCATTCGCATAACAGGCAGTGCAATGAGAGGCAGGTGGTTTGAGCGTTGGACTAGTTAACTGTAAGGTTGCAAGATTGAATCCCTCTAGCTGACAAGGTGAAAATCTGCCCCTGAACGAGGAAGTTAACCCACCGTTCCTAGGCCGTCATTGAAAATAAGAATGTGTTCTTAACTGACTTGCCTAGTTAAATAAAGATTAAATAAAGGTGTAAATTTAAAAAAAATTATCTGCCAAATCGGTGTCCAAAAATACTGATTTCCTATTGTTATGAAAACTTGAAATCGGCCCTAATTAAATCGGCCATTCCGATTAATCGGTCGACCTTTACTTGGTAAACATTTTGACCCAACCCTGGCTTTTCTCTATAAACATCCATCAGCTATTCATCAGTGAGATATTTTGAGAGTTTGGCACATTGACTTGGATTATACCCTGGCTTAATTAGTGTTTACCATGACTGAGTCAGTCAAACACTCTGCCAACAGAACAGTTGACATTTGATGTTGTACAGTCTCCCAGGGACAGTGTGTCAGGGGTTTGTTGACCGTAGAGCTATTTGTTAAGGCTCCTGTCAGATGAATGTAGGAAACCACAGCTGCTACTGACCTGACCTGGTTCAATGCGGGTCAAAAGTGTACGCCAGTTTACAGGTCAATATTCTACACTAACTGATTCAGCTGATCAACTGATCACCAATACTTTGATTAGCTGAATCAGGGGTATTACCGCTGGGCTGAAATAAAAGCTCTCCAGGACTAGCAGGGCAGAACACAAGCCTACAGTAGAACTCCAACTGAACTATGAACCTACCCAGTGCAGTAGCTGTCTCACAAAGCGGTAGTAATATTCTAGAGATTAGTGTCAATCTGCTAGGCTGACAGATCAGACAGTTGAAGAAACATTTATGATCATATCAATATGATTTGAGTGTCAATGGAGTGTTCTAATGAGGCCTGGCTTTGGCAGGTTCCCTTACCTTACATATTCCACATGGGCACAAGTCCCAACTATAATCACCCCATTAGTCCTTTGTGGTTTGATTCTAGTATGTCTGTGGTTGCCATGCCAAGACTGGTTGGCATGGCAGGTGAAAATTGTGTATTGTTCCGGGGACATCATTTACACTACCACTGTGACTCATGTTGTGAAGTTGAAGTGCCGGTTTCCTCTGTCTGTGTGTGTGTGTGTGTGTGGGGGGGGGGGGGGGGGGGGGGGGCTGTTACAGTTGGTGGTACTCTACCTGTGGTTACAGTAAGAGGAGATCAGGCCCACACTTCAGCAGACACAGAGTTATCCTGGATTACCACACTCTCACCTGGGGAAGATGGAGTGACTGGGGAAAAGGAGGAGAGGAAGGAAGAAGGGGATGATGAGTAGAGTGGGAGTGTGTGATGAGGTATAGTAGAGTTGTATAAAAAAAGGGATAGATGGATTATTGTGAAAGAAAGGAGAGAAGAAGTAAAATAGCCCCAAACTTATTATCACTTTCTTCTGGTTCGACGCAGGCATGCGTAAGGAACAAAGAAATTCTGATCCATTTTCCCCCTCGACCATTTCCTTGCAATAACTCCTCTTTCCTGCATTCTTCTCTACCCATCATCTTTCACATCTGGTTCCTCTCCTCGTTTTTTTCTTATCTCTATTTCCGTCTCGCTCTCAAATTCCTGAATAGTGCCTTGATCCATCTGAGTCATTGTGGTATACATAACAGGTGTTGGTGATAATGCCACCATTGTGCTTCTATGTATGCTGTCTGTGTGTGTGTGTGTGTGTCAGAGCAGGTTTTGTTCAGTCCATCTTCCTTAAAGGGTAGACAGAGGAGATATGGAGACTTTCATCTGTTTTTATGATTATTCTATCCCTTTATCTTAAAGCCCGAAATTTGTGGTAATGGTGATCAATGCTATTTTCACTTATTTAGAGTGTGTGGGGAAAGTTAGTTTAGATGAGTCGCAAAATATCTATTTACTAAGAGGTCGCACTGCTGCGCTGTTGCAGAAGGACTACTTACAGTATTGATGACAACAATATAATCCTTTGAGAGCAATCTTATTTCCCGACAGTTGCGAAAGCATCCAATTTGTCTAATAATTTAGAGAGAATTCTAGCAGGTCTGCAAACTAATATTAGAATCATTCAAACTGTGTAAGTGTAGGTGAGCGTATAGACCTATGTGATGGTGGTGTGTGTTATTGAATAGTTACCTATTTCGTGGTAAAGCGACCCCTGCTTCGCTGTGACCAAATGGGATTTCCTGGGAGAGGGTACCTCGATCTTCATCAGGTCATTACAACACTGTTTCCACTGACCTGTAGAGTGAAAAGTCGACATGTCTTTGTAAAAATAGATTTATTGAAATGTTACTATTATTATGTTCAGCTTCTTGGTGAAATGTAACCCTAACCCACGTCAATTTAAATATAGTTAATTTGCGTGTTCTTTACCCCACACAATCCATCCCTTTGTCCAAGAAGGTAGAAAAAAGTGAGTAGTATGGCAAGATTATTTAATTTCAGTATAATGCCAAATCAAGCCACATTCTCCAGCCAGGTTTTGCTAATTAATATGCATCGGCATGGCCTTGTGCATGCATTGCCCTGTATTCCAGAAGTCAGGCCTCTCTCAGCATGTTAAAAAAAGATACATTCGCTGTTTGTAAGAGATCGCATAACTGGGCGTGTAGAACATGACTATATTTAAGTATTTATGCTACTATAGCCTAGGCCGACAACAAATATTATCATTCATCCATCCCTTATTCAAGCATGTTCAAAATTAAATAGACCGGTAGACTATTTTAAATATTTGACAACAATACAAGGCTACAGCATGGTGTTGCTGTGTGATAGAAGCACAACATAATTTCCTATTTAATTTCACAGCCTATACCAAGGCAGGAGATAGATCACAATCGTCGATTGATAAACAAAATATTGAACAGTTCCTCTGGCATAGAAATGTAGGCTGTAATACTTACTTTTAAATTGCTTGAATTAGCAATCAATCTTACAGAATGTGCGGCCAGTGTTGGGCACTCGCTATAAGCAGCATGTTTATTTTTTATTTTACCTTTATTTAACTAAGTCAGGAACGGTGGGTTAACTGCCTTGTTCAGGGGCAGAATGACAGATTTTTATCTTGTCAGATTGGGAATATGATCTTGTAACCTTTCGGTTACTAGTCCAACGCTCTAACCACTAGGCTACCTGCCGCACAGGGCTGGGCGATATGGCCAATATCTCATATCCCGATTTAGGTCATTTCATATCCCGATAAAAATACATATCACGATACAGCACATTTTCTGTAAATTCAATGAATAAATAGTTTACATTTTGAATTAAACTCAAAAAAATAAAAAGGTACTTACTCATATTTGATTATTTCTCCTTTTATATTGAACCTCTGTATAAATTAAAAAATAAGCATGTAACAAAATATAAAATAACGTATGAAATCTAAAAAGGTAAATAGAAAACACTTCAACTTTAGTTGCAAACAAACTAAATATAGGCCTAAAATAAATACATATTTATTTTTGGGGGCTTGCCTGTTTTGCATGTTATTTTGGCATTAATACGTGTCACATATTAATTTGCATATGGTACCTAGGGTCAAGTGTTAGCACCAACTCACGAAACCCCCGTTTCTCCACCGTGTAAATCGGGGCCATGTCTTTGCAGATGTTGTAACGGCAGTTGTTATCTCTTCCATCTTTGTGATTCTTTGCCATATAGTGTGCCGCGGGCAAAAGCCTCTTGCAACGTCTGAGTCTTTTTTGAGCACTCGACTGTACTTTTTTGGGTCTCATCCGTAGACTCTCTACTTACTGTTTCACATGATTCTTGCGTAGGTGGTAAAAGAGGTTATTGGTGTTTGAGCCCGTTGGTCGGGACCGGCCTGCGTCATATTTTGCAGAGGACGATTTTCTGGTCCGCGTCAAACTTTTCATATCCGAACCACGTCCATGCTACCGAAGTAGCCCCTCTTTTAGGTACGAGCTCTGTGTCTCTGTGCTCTGTGTCTCCGTGCTCTGTGTCACGTTCACTCTCCATGTTTGTTTGTGTTGCAAATTCCCTTCCACACGGCAATACCTTGACTTTGTTGTCCTTAAGCCATTTTGCCACAACTTAGGAAGTATGCTTGGGGTCATAGTCCATTTGGAAGACCCATTTGCAACCAAGCTTTAACTTCCTGACTGATGTCTTGAGATGTTGTTTCAATATATACACATCATTTCCCCTCCTCACCATGCCATCTATTTTGTGAAGTGCACCAGTCCCTACTGCAACAAAGCACCCCCACAACATGATGCTGCCATACCTGTGCTTCACAGTTGGGATGGTGTTCTTTGGGGGTTTTCAAGCCTCCCCCTTTTTCCCTCAAACATATCGATGGTCATTATCGCCAAACAGTTCTATTTTTGTTTCATCAGACCAGAGGACATTTCTCCAAAAAGTACAATCTTTGTCCCCTTGTGCAGTTGCAAACCGTAGTCTGGCTTTTTTATGGCGGTTTGGAGCTGTGGCTTCTTCCTTGCGGAGCGGCCTTTCAGGTTATGTCGATATAGGATTCATTTTAATGTGGATATTGATACTTTTGTACCTGTTTCCTCCAGCATCTTCACAAGGTCCTTTGAAGTTGTTCTGGGATTGATTTAAACTTTCGCACCAAAGTACATTAATCTCTAGGAGACAGAACGCCTCTCCTTCCTGAGTGGTATGACGGCTGCGTGGTCCCATGGTGTTTATACTTGCGTACTATTGTTTGTACAGATGAGCGTGGTACCTTCAGGCGTCTGGAAATTGCTCCCAAGGATGAGCCAGACTTGTGGAGGTCTACAATATTTTTTCTGAGGTCTTGGCTGATTTCTTTTGATTTTCCCATGATTTCAAGCAAAGAGGCACTGCGTTTGAAGGTAAGCCTTGAAATACATCCACAGTTAGACTACCAGAAGCTTCTAAAGCCATGTCATTATTTTCTGGACTTTTCCAAACTGACTAAAGGCACAGTCAACTTGAGTTTGAGTTTATTTTTTATTTTTACAGGGACAGTGCACATTAATCAACGTTTCAGTAAAAGTGCCGGTTTTAGCCAGCCGGCTAATTTTCAATCGCAGTCCCTGGGCAGGTTATTAAAAACAATTACAATATAGACAATAGCAACATAGAACAAACAAGACATAGCAACATAGGACAAGCAAGACATAGCATACAGACAGAGCAACATAGGACAAGCAAGACATAGCATACAGACAGAGCAACATAGGACAAGCAAGACGTAGCATACAGACAGAGCAACATAAAACAAAAAGCAGCAAGACAAAATTCATAAAAGCAACAGTGTTTCCACACCTCACAAGCTACAGACAACAGACAACATGGAAAGCGGCAACACCCAGCTAGGGACCATGTTCACAAATCTGATTGACCTTTAGCCATGTCTTCAAGCATTTTGTGAAAGTGTGATATGTGGTGCAGTTATGTGTGTCTGATGGCAGTGTATTCCAGACATGGGAAGCTCTCACAGAGAATGCAGATTTACTAAAGGTGCTTTTCCTTAGGGGAACTATACAGTCACCTCTCATGGCAGACCTTGTGGATCTGCTACCATATGTCTGGGTTTTCTGTTTAACAAAAATATTGAGTGGAGGG
Organism: Oncorhynchus mykiss; assembly: GCF_013265735.2. Classification (NCBI taxonomy): domain Eukaryota; kingdom Metazoa; phylum Chordata; class Actinopteri; order Salmoniformes; family Salmonidae; genus Oncorhynchus; species Oncorhynchus mykiss. Next base: position 15,981,178 of record NC_048593.1, read on the forward strand.
GGAGCCAGGCCATTATATTGCACAAGATTTTCCCAACTCAAGAGCTCATGCTTTCTAAGGATGTGACAATGATGATGGCTATTGGGCTTCCTATCAAGCACTTTGAGAGCCTGTTTGTAGACAGACTGAATAGGTTTTAATGTTGTACAGCAAGCTTGGGCCCAACTAGTCAAGCAGTATGTTAAGTGGGGGAGTATCATAGATTTGAAGTACAGTTTTGCTACCTCTGTAGTCAAACAATTTCGTATAAATCGGAAATTAGCGTAACTTAGTGTGTGTAGTAAACTTCTGACCAACTGGAATTGTGATACAATGAATTATAAGTTAAATAATTTGTCTATAAACAATTGTTGGAAAAATTACTTGTCATGCACAAAGTAGATGTCCTAACCGACTTCCCATAACTATAGTTTATTAACAAGAAATTTGTGGAGTGGTTGAAAAACAAGTTTTAATGACTCCATTTACTCCAATAACTGACTTGAGTCTTCTTGGGTATGACGCTTCAAGCTTGGCACACCTATACTTGGGGAATTTCTCCCATTCTCGTCTGCAGATCCTCTCAAGCTCTGTCTGGTTGGATGGGGAGCATCGCTGCATAGGGTTGTTGTCGTGTTGGAAGGTGAACCTTCATCCCAGTCCGAGGTCCTGAGCGCTCTGGAGCATGTTTTCATCAAGTATCTCTCTGTACTTTGCTCCGTTCATCTTTCCCTCGATCCGGACTAGTCTCCCAGTCCCTGCTGCTGAAAAACATCTCCACAGCATGCTGCTGCCACCACCACGCTTCACTGTAGGGATGGTGCCAGGTTTTCTCCAGACGTGACACTTAGCATTCAGGCCAAATAGTTCAATCTTGGTTATATCAGACCAGACAGTCAATCTTGTTTCTCATGGTCTGAGTTCTTTAGGTGCCTTTTGGAAAACTTCAAGAAGGCTGTCATGTGCATTTTACTGAGGAGTGGTTTCCGTCTGGCCACTCTACCACAAAGGCCAGATTTGTGGAGTGCGTCAGAGATGGTTGTCCTTCTGGAAGGTCCTCCCATCTCCACAGAGGAACTCCGGAGCTCTGTCAGAGTAACCATCGGGTTCTTGGTCACCTCCCTTACCAAGGCCCTTCTCCCCCAATTTCTCAGTTTGGCTGTGCGGCCAGCTCTAGGAAGAGTTGGTGGTTCCAAACTTCTTCCATTTAAGAATGATGGAGGCTACTGTGTCCTTGGGGATCTTTAATGCTGCAGAAATATTTTGGTACTCTTCCCCAGATCTGTGCCATGACACAGTCCTATCTCGGAACTCTACAGACAATTCCTTCGACCTAATGACTTTGAGTTTTTGCTCTGACGTGCACTGTCAGTTGTGGGACCTTATATAGACAGATGTGTACCTTTCCAAATCATGTCCAATCAATTGCATGTACAATAGGTGGGCTCCAATCAAGTTGTAGAAACATCAAGGATGATCAATGGAAACAGGATGTACAGGAGCTCAATTTCGAGTCTCATAGCAAAGGGTCTGAATGCTTATATAAATAAGGTATCTGTTTTTTTGTCATTATGGGGTATAGTTTGTAGATTGATGAGGGCAAAAAAGTATGTAATACATTTTAGAATAAGGCTGTAATGTAACAAAATGTGGAAAACAGGAAGGGGTCTGAATACTTTAAGAATGCACTTTATCTACCTAAATCGAAAAACATTTTACTGTACATATTTAGTAAAGACCAGCTTAAATTGAGAATAGTCTGATGTGTGAAAATATGATTACCTGATGAGAACAGCGTGTGTAGCCTGAGGAACGGAACAGAGCGCAAGCTTTTTTGTTTGATCATCAATAGTCTATAAATCGGATCATGTGGCCCATATATCTTTTTTTATTTATATATTTTTTATTTTATACAGCAATAGGACAAAGTGACAGTAGCAGACGAGCATAAAAATAAAATTATTATATATACAAACATACAATAAGTCATAATAAAGAGTAAAATAAAAAATAATAATAACCTGCCGTAAGCTACATATTATACATTACGTGTTAAACATTATATACAGTGGGGCAAAAAAGTATTTAGTCAGCAACCAATTGTGCAAGTTCTCCCACTTAAAAAGATGAGAGGCCTGTAATTTTCATCATAGGTACACTTCAACTATGACAGACAAAATGAGAAAATAAAATCCAGAAAATCACATTGTAGGATTTTTAATAAATGTATTTGCAAATTATGGTGGAAAATAAGTATTTGGTCACCTACAAACAAGCAAGATTTCTGGCTCTCGCAGACCTGTAACTTCTTGAGGCTCCTCTGTCCTCCACTCGTTACCTGTATGAATGGTACCTGTTTGAACTTGTTATCAGTATAAAAGACACCTGTCCACAACCTCAAACAGTCACACTCCAAACTCCACTATGGCCAAGACCAAAGAGCTGTCAAAGGACACCAGAAACAAAATTGTAGACCTGCACCAGGCTGGGAAGACTGAATCTGCAATAGGTAAGCAGCTTGGTTTGAAGAAATCAACTGTGGGAGCAATTATTAGGAAATGGAAGACATACAAGACCACTGATAATCTCCCTCGATCTGGGGCTCCACGCAAGATCTCACCCCGTGGGGTCAAAATGATCACAAGAACGGTGACCAAAAATCTCAGAACCACACGGGGGGACCTAGTGAATGACCTGCAGAGAGCTGGGACCAGAGTAACAAAGCCTACCATCAGTAACACACTACGCTGCCAGGGACTCAAATCCTACAGTGCCAGACGTGTCCCCCTGCTTAAGTCAGTACATGTCCAGGCCCGTCTGAAGTTTGCTAGAGAGCATTTGGATGATCCAGAAGAAGATTGGGAGAATGTCATATGGTCAGATGAAACCAAAATATAACTTTGTGGTAAAAACTCAACTCGCCGTGTTTGGAGGAAAAAGAATGCTGAGTTGCATCCAAAGAACACCATACCTACTGTGAAGCATGGGGGTGGAAACATCATGCTTTGGGGCTGTTTTTCTGCAAAGGGACCAGGACGACTGATCCGTGTAAAGGAAAGAATGAATGGGGCCATGTATTGTGAGATTTGGAGTGAAAACGTCCTTCCATCAGTAAGGGCATTGAAGATGAAACGTGGCTGAGTCTTTCAGCATGACAATGATCCCAAACACACAGCCTGGGCAACGAAGGAGTGGCTTCGTAAGAAGCATTTCAAGGTCCTGGAGTGGCCTAGCCAGTCTCCAGATCTCAACCCCATAGAAAATCTTTGGGGGGAGTTGAAAGTCCGTGTTGCCCAGCAACAGCCCCAAAACATCACTGCTCTAGAGGAGATCTGCATGGAGGAATGGGCCACCATAATTTGCAAATAAATTCATTAAAAATCCTACAATGTGATTTTCTGGATTTTTTTCCCTCATTTTGTGTAACTATGATGAAAATTACAGGCCTCTCATCTTTTTAAGTGGGAGAACTTGCACAATTGGTGGCTGACTAAATAGATAGAGGTTCTTCAGGTTACTATCCACCATTATGCCAAAATATGTGAAGCCCATAAGCAACCATCTAAAAGAAAACTTGTGCTTGATGGTATGTTGGTCAAAGACAGACGACAGATCACAGACAACAATGAAACAGCCTATAGGGAGGTCAGTGACCTGGCAGTGTGCCAGGAGAACAACATTTCCATCAACATCAGCAAGACAAAGGCGCTGATCGTGCACTACAGGAACGGAGGGCAGAGCACGCACCCACACACATCGACAGGGCTGCAGTGGAGCAGGTCGAGAGTTTTAAGTTCCTAGGTGTCCAAATCACTAAGGAATTGTTAGGGTTCACACATACCAACACAGTCGTGAAGAAGGCATGACAACGCCTCTACCCCCTAAGGAGTCTGAAAAGATTTGGCATGGGGCCTCAGATACTCAAAAGGTTCTATAGCTGCACCATTTAGAGCATCTTGACTTGCTGCATCCCCGCTTGGTATGGCAACTGCTTGCCACCCGACCGCAAGACGCTACAGAGGGTAGTTCGTACGGCCCTGTACATCATACTAGGCAGTGTCAGAGGAAGGCCCTAAAAATTGTCAAAGACCGATGCAACAGGTCTGGAACCAACAGGACCCTCAACAGCTTGTATCCCAAAGCCCTAAGACTGCTAAATAGTTAGTTAAATAGTTAGTTAAATAAATAACCTCTTGACTCATCACATACGCTGCTGCTGCTACTGTTAATTATCTATCCTGTTGCCTAGTCACTTTATCACAGCCTACAGTATGTACATACAATGTCAACCTCAATTACCTTGTAGCTCTGCACATCCACTCGGTACTAGCACCCCTTGTATATAGCCACGTTATCATTACTCATTGTGTATTTTTTGCTAGTTATTATTTTTCAATTATACTGCCTATTTTTTTATGTCTCTGCATTTTTGGGATGTGCCCGTAAGCATTTCACCGTTACTTCGTAAACGGGTGTAGACTATGTGACAAATAAAATTGGATTGGATTTTCCACAATCTTACTGCACAATAAACAACAGTATTACAGTATTAGGGCCCATATTTGATCGATGGGCCCTAATACTGTATTCTCTGATAAAATACCTAAAGGTGTGTTTACTAGGCATAGGTGTGTACTGTATACTATGACTTACAGACATGGCTAGCATGTTGGCATTTATTGTCATGAGTCTTGCCCTGGAGGCAGCACTGCAGAGTGGTTACTAGCTGGCACAGACCCAAAGTAATCAAATCTGAATTTAAACCTAACTCCACTGCTAACCTTCATGCTTAACCCAAAAGCTACATTTTTGTTTTCATATTTCATTTTTAGATATAGACCATTTTGACTTTGCAGCTGACACCGCTCAGTTCTGCCTCCAGGGCAGACTCGTGACAATAAACATCAACCTGCAGACGGCTACAGGCCATCTGGCCACAATTTTAGAAAATTGTGTGTAGGATAGACATGGAATTTAGGTTAATTACCCAACCTCACCCTCTCAGCAGAACAGTGTGTGTGTGTTGTGTTTGGTGACTCATCTTTATAAATTTGACTGAGGCTCAACAATAGCATTTCTCAATCGTTACAAATACACACACACACAGTTCACACAAAAGGGACAAATCACAACGACAGGTTTTCTATTCTCCCAGTGTCGTCCACACAGACATTCTTCTAGAATCGGAGGAAGTGAAAGAAATGAAACGCTTGGTGCAGTGTCTGGGATTGTATATCGTGTTAATTATGTGAGTGAGTAACTGGATTGTGTGTACTACAAGGAGTGGGATCCTGAGATAATTTGGTTGCTTGATGTTGAGGGAAATCATTGGGAATGAATCGCTCGGTGTACAGTAAAAACTGACATGTTATGCTCAATTGATTGTTAAAAATATATGATATAATAAAATGATTGCTCGGAGAAAGAGATTGCTTAGCAATTCGTATATTTTCAAGAAAATGAATGAAGGTTAAAAAGAATATTGCCACCCCTGTTTTCCACCCTCCCGTTGCAAGGGTAATGGCACGGAGACTTTTTCTAAAATGTTTAATGAGATTGGGAAACACATTCGGAGTGATCTTAGATCCTTCCTCCATACAAAATCCTTACAGATTCTTAATACCCTTTGTCTGCGCTTTTGGACGGCCCTCTTCAATTCAAACCACAGGTTTTAAATGGGGTTCAAGTCCGGAGCCTGAGATGGTCATTGCAATGTTGATTTTGGGGTCAAGTAATCATTTCTTTGTGGATTTTGATGTCTGCTTAGGTTTATTGTTTTGCTGGAAGATCTACTTGTGGTCTAAGTTTCAGCCTCCTGGCAGAGGCAACCAGGTTGTTGGCAAAAAATGTCCTGGTTCTGGTGCCGTCCGTGTGCAAGCAAAATAGCCTAATAACATCAAAGATCCACCACCATATTTTACAGTAGGTACAGGGTTCACTTCTGTATGTACATGCTTCTTTCGCAAAACCTACCACTGGTGTGCGTGGCCACTTGGATTCAAACAAGTGCTATGGTCAGATGACATGAAAATAACACTCTTGGTCACGCACACCAGTGGTGGGTTCGGCACAGCAGGAGATGTGTGTGTGTGTGTGTGTGTGTGTGTGTGTGTGTGTGTGTGTGTGTGTGTGTGTGTGTGTAGCAGGAGATTAAAGCAAAACAGGTCTCATCTCCGTCTCCTCACAGACTGACAAGATAAAGCAGGTATTATAGAGACAAAGGAATTGGGTAGAGCCAGACATGAGCTTAGTTTCACTGTCGGCTTAAACGGATCAGTCTCTCCCTGCAACTGGTGCATAACTGTGGTGACATGAGTAACAAATTAGAGCTGCCAATCAAAGCGTTGCTAGATGGATTTTCAAATTGATCCTAATTGGTTCCAATGGCTTGATTGATAAGCAAATCATTGAATGTTATTCTCCATGAGGAATAATGGCCTCCCACAGATTCCCACGCCAGTACCTGTCTACACTGTATTTCTGATGAATTTGACATAATTTCAAATGGTCAAAAAAAAAATGTTCTTTCAATAACAAGGGCATTTCTAAATGACCCCAAACTTTTGAACAACTTTTGAACAGTAGTGTATATACAGTTGAAGTCGGAAGATTACATACACCTTAGCCAAATACATTTAAACTTAGTTTTTCCACAATTCCTGACATTTAATCCTAGTAAAAATTCCCTATCTTAGGTCAGTTAGGATCACCACTTTATGTTTAGAATGTGAAATGTCAGAATAACAGTAGAGAGAATTATTTATTTAAGGTATTATTTCTTTCATCACATTCCCAGTGGGTCAGAAGTTTCCATACACTCAATTAGTATTTGGTAGCATTGCTTGTAAATTGTTTAATTTCGGTCAAACGTTTCGGGTAGCCTTCCACAATAAGTTGGGTGGATTTTGGCCCATACCTCCTGACAGATCTGGTGTAACTGAGTCAGGTTTGTAGGCCTCCATGCTCGCACACAATTTTTCAGTTCTGCCCACACATTTTCTATAGGATTGAGGTCAGGGCTTTGTGATGGCCACTCCAATACCTTGACTTTGTTGTCCTTAAGCCATTTTGCCACAACTTTGGAAGTACGCTTGGGGTCATTGTCCATTTGGAAGACCCATTTGCGACCAAGCTTTAACTTCCTGACTGATGTCTTGAGATATTGCTTTAATATATCCACATAATTTTCCTCCCTCATGATGCCATCTATTTTGTGAAGTGCACCAGTCCCTCCTGCAGCAAAGCACCCACACAACATGATGCTGCCACCCCTGTGCTTCATGGTTGGGATGGTGTTATTTGGCTTGCAAGCCTCCCCCTTTTTCCTGCAAACATAACGATGGTCATTATGGCCAAACAGTTCGATTTTTGTTTCATCAGACCAGAGGACATTTCTCCAAAAAGTACGATCTTTATCCCCATGTGCAGTTGCAAACCGTAGTCTGGCTATTTTTATGGCGGTTTTGGAGCAGTGGTTTCTTCCTTGGTGATGGTTATGTGGTTATGTGGATATAGGACTCGTTTTACTGTGGATATAGATACTTTTGTACCTGTTTCCTCCAGCATCTTCACAATGTCCTTTGCCGTTGTTCTGTGATTGATTTGCACTTTTCGGCACCAAAGTACGTTCACCTCTAGGAAACAGAACACATGTCCTTCCTGAGCAGTGTGACGGCTGCATGGTCCCATGGTGTTTATACTTGCATACTATTGTTTGTACAGATGAATGTGGTACCTTCAGGCATTTGGAAATTGCTCCCAAGGATGAACCAGACTTGTGGAGGTCTACAATATTTTTTTCTGAGGTCTTTTGATTTTCCCATGATGTCAAGCAAAGTCACTGAGTTTGAAGGTAGGCCTTGAAATAAATCCACATGTACACCTCCAATTGACTAAAATTATGTCAATTAGCCCATCAGTAGCTTCTAAAGCCATGACATCATTTTCTGGAATTTTCCAAGCTGTTTAAAGGCACAGTCAACTTAGTGTATGTAAACATCTGACTCACTGGAATTGTGATTGAGTGAATTATAAGTTAAATAATCGGTCTGTAAACAATTGTTGGAAAAATTACTTGTGTCAGGCACAAAGTAGATGTCCTAACCGACTTGCTAAAACTATAGTTTGTTAACAATAAATTTGTGTAGTGGTTGAAAAACTAGTTTTAATGACTCTAACCTAAGTGTATGTAAACTTATGACTTCAACTGTGTATGTATATGTGTAGACCTCCTTATGAAGACAAGAATGATAAAACCTAACATTACAATTCAACAGTAATGATCATCATTTAACTGGAAATGTCACTTCTATCTGTCCCTGTCGGATTAAAGAAGGGTGGGCTAGTAGCGTGTAATGGGTCAAAACAAAAACCTGCACAGCCTGTGAGTATGCAGGACCAGGGATTGTGTCCACTAGTATACAGCAAATCGATAAGTATTTCAATTAAATCAAATAAATAACCAAGTAGAATTTAATCAAACTTAATGAAATCCAATCAAATGTTACTAAATGTATCAGTATGACTCACTCATGTCATAGAAGTGCTGCCAGAAGGCCTCCATCCAGCGCTGTGTGTCCTGGGGTGTGTGTGTGACCAGAGTGTGTGTGACCGCTTCGTCACCTCGGGTGTGTGTACTGATGGATATACTCTGGGTATGGTGCAGAGGCCCTCTCTCGGACACATGGATGCGGGTCTCCTGAGAAGGAGAGAAACACACACAATCCACACTGACATCTTAACAGAAGCATGTTCAAATCAAATAGTATTTGTCACATGTGTGAAATGCTTACTTACAAGCCCTTTAACCAACAATGCCATTCAAGAAATAGAGTTAAGTAAATATTTACTAAATAAAGTTTTTTTTAAATACATCAAAAGTTACACAATAAAGAGTCTATATACGGGAGGAACCGGTGCCAAGTCAATGTGTGGGGTACAGGTTAGTCAAGGTCATTTATAGGTTGGGTCATTTTCACAGCTTTCTATTTTCTCACAACCGGTCAAACCGATGTCAGTTGGACATTTTGCACAGGCATGTTGTTGTTGCATTTGATCCCTGTTCCCTAAATGTCTTTGCTTCGTGAAAAAAGCAAATATGACATTTAAAACTTTACCGATGTCAACTAACCTATCTGGACAAGAGGAATACCTATGTAAGAATGCTGTTAATCAATTACAGCTCAGCATTTACCACCTTAGCACCCTCCAAACTCGTCATTAAGCTTGAGACTCTGGGTCTCGATCCGCCCTGTGCAACTGGGTACTGGACTTCCTGACGGGACGCCCCCAGGTGGTGAGGGTAGGAAACAACATCTCCACCCCACTGATTCTTAACACTGGGGCCCCACAAGGGTGCGTTCTCAGCCCTCTCCTGTACTCCCTGTTCACCCATTACTGCGTGGCCATGCACGCCTCCAACTCAATCATCAAGTTTGCAGACGACACTAGTGGTAGGCTTGATTACCAACAACGATGAGACGGCCTACAAGGAGGTGGTCAGGGCCCTTGGAGTGTGGCGTCAGGAAAACAACTTCACACTCAACGTCAACAAAACAAAAGGAGATGATCGTGGACTTCAGGAAACAGCAGTGCGAGCACCCCCTATCCACAGGACAGTAGTGGAGGTGAAAAGTTAAGTTCCTCGGCATACACATCACGGACAAACTGAAATGTTCCATCCACACAGACAGCGTGGTGAAGAAGGCGCAACAGCGCTTCTTCAATCTCAAGAAGTTGAAGAAATTTGGCTTTTACAGATGCACAATCTAGAGCATCCTGTCGGGCTGTATGCCTGGTACGGCAACTGCTCCGCCCACAACCATAAGGCTCTTCAGAGGGGAGTGAGGTCTGCACAACGCATCACCGGGGCCAAACTACCTGCCCTCCAGGACACCTACAGCACCCGATGTCACAGGAAGGCCAAAAAGATCATCAAGGACAACAACCACCCGAGCCACTGCCTGTTCACCCCGCTATCATCCAGAAGGCGAGGTCAGTACAGTACAAAGCTGGGACCGAGAGACTGAAAAACAGCTTCTATCTCAAGGTCATCAGACTGTTAAACAGCCATCACTAACATTGAGTGGCTGCTGCCAACATACGGACTCAAATCTCTAGCCACTTGGATGTAATAAATGTATCACTAATCACTTTAAACAATGCCACTTAATAAAATGTTTACATACCCTACATTACTCATCTCATATGTATATACTGTACTCTATACCATCTACTGCATCTTGCCGTTCGGCCATCGCTCATCCATATATTTATATGTACATATTCTTAAATCATTCCTTTACACTTGTGTGTATTAGGTAGTTGTTGTGAAATAGGTAGATATTACTGCATGGTCGGGACTAGAAACACAAGCATTTCGCTACACTCACATTAACATCTGCTAACCATGAGTGTGTGTGAGACCAATAAAATTTGATTGAAGCATTCATTCTATCAATTTTTGCCATTCTGGTGAGCAAGGTTTTATTTAGTCTTCTTGGGCAACATATAGGCTAATGACAGAAGAGAAGCTGCATGTATCTAATTATAGACAAGTTGACAAAAGAAATTGCATAACCAAATAACAAAGAAATCCTTCCGCGTGTCTGACTGTAGCCTACAGCCCATTTTCTATATTAGCGGGTAAGGGCCTTAGATTTTCACTTTCTTACATCTAGTCAGGCGGTTGTGGATGGGTTATTAGCAAACGCGGGCAGGTGCGGGTGAACAAACAGCTGACCCGCGCACCACTAGTGCACATAGCTGCTGTGATGTGCACATGGCTGATGTGCATGTACTGTAGCTGCTGTCAGGCTGATTAGCAACCACATTGCATGAAATAGTTGGCTTCATTGTGAGAGAATGAACGTGAAGGGGTTAAACAGCAAGCAAACATAATTCAGTTCCTGTAATGCTCAAAGCAAGATCTGACTTTAAACTTGCTTGTTTACCCAACCGTGGGGCAGACTGTGTTTGTTCCCACATTCAGGACTCTGACTCTCTATTGGTTACACGGTCTTTTGGCCTCCCATCCCATTCTAACCAACTCTCGCCAGCTTTGTATTCATGTTACCTGATGAAATTGCTATACAATATTATCTTTTTGTCATCTGATGCACATTCAAATGTTAGAAATCAACACTGCAGAGCTCTCCCTGTCCTCTGCCGTGTCCTGATTATATTACTACTGATTATATCTGGAAACGTGCATGTACACCCTGGACCTTCTACTGTTGCTAGCCCCATTACTGATTTGTGCTCTGATATCTGCTTCACTGATTTCTCCTCTTGTAAAAGCCAGGGTTTTCTGCACGTTAGCACTAGAAGCTTATTACCTAAAATGTATCAATTGAAAGTGTGGGTTCACAGCTCCAATCCAGATGTGTTGGTCGTTACTGAGACGTGGTTAAGAAAGAGTGTTTGAAACACTGAGGTTATCCTTTCTAGTTATAACCTTTTTCTGCAAGACAAATCTTCCAAAGGTAGGGGAGTAGCAATCTTTACAAAGGAACACCTTCAGTGCTCAGTTGTCTCCATCAAGTCTGTCCCCAAACAATTTGATTTGCTGGTTTTACACATTAAACTTCCATCTAACTCTTTGTTGACTGTTGCTGGGTGTTGTCGGCCACCATCAGCACCGGCCTGAACCCCAAATGCCCTAAGCGCTCTCCTGGCCCCTTCCACTAAGTCTGAATTTGTCCTGCTAGGTGACCTAAAGTGGGACATGCTAAACCACCTGACCAAGTCCTAAAGCAATGGGACTTACCAATCCCACAAGGTTAGACTCCAAACACCCAGAAAAGGCTACTCTCCTTGATGTTATCCTCACAAATAATACTGATAGGTCCTTACAGAAAACACCAGTGATCACTGTTTTACAGCCTGTGTTCGTAATGGCTGCTCAGTGAAACGACCTGTCCCGATTTGTTATAGACACGTGCTCATTAAAGTTCTTTAGCAAGCCTTCCTTCATGATCTGGCCTCTGTAAATTGGTATAGAATCAGCTTGATCCCCTCTGTTGAAGACACTTGGACCTTCTTTTTTGATATTTTCAGGTGGTATCGTTAACAAATACGCGCCCATAATGAAAATTAAAAAACAGGTTCAGCCCCTGGTTCGACTGATCTGGCAGAGTTTAAAATCACCACTTCATTAAGTCAGTATTCCTATTTGACTCAGCCATGCCTTATTGCCCACCCAACATTTCCTCAAATCCCACCCCTTCTAATGCGACTATCCCCGATGCTCCTCCCTCTTTTTCCACTGCCACATTACAAAGTCTCTCCTGCAGGCGGTCAGAGTCCAAGGTGCTAAAGGAGCTCCTTAAACTTGACCCCAAAAAACATAATGTTGTGATGCTACCATGTTGTTGTCATTTGTTGCTGCCATGCTGAGTTATCTTAGGTCTCTATGTAGTGTTGGTGTTTTGTCCTATATTTATTTTAGTTTTAATCCCAGACCCCTCTCCCTTGCAGAAGGCCTTTTGCCTACTGGTAGGCTGTCATTCTAAATAAGAATTTGTTTTTTAACTGACATGTCTAGTTAAATAAAAGTGATATAAAATAAAAAAAATCTCCAGGCAAGGGGTGTCTTTGGGTTATACCTCAACAGTGCTCTCTAGTGGACTGATCATGCAGCAGACTTCAAAGAAATCAAATTCAATGTCACATGCACCAAATAGTAGAACTTACCGTGAAATGCTTACTTACGAGCTCTTAACCAATAATGCAAGAAAAAATGTGATAAATAAACCAAAAATAGCAAAAATAGAAACACAAAATAACAACGAGGCTATATACAAGGTGTACTGTTTCAGCATGACAATGCACAAAGCGAGGTCCATGCAGAAATGGATTGTTGAGATCAGTGTGGTAGAACTTGACTGGCCTGCACAGAGCCCTGACTTCAAACCCACCTTTGGGATGAATTGGAACACCGACTGCAAGCCAGGCCTAATCGTCCAACATCAGTGCCTAATTAATGTTCTTGTGGCTGAATGGAATCAAATCCCAGCAGCAATGTTCCAACATCTAGTGGAAAGCCGTCCCAGAAGAGTGGAAGCTGTTATATCAGCAAAGGGTGGACCAACTCCATATTAATGTCCATGATTTTGGAATGAGATGTTTTTTATGTATGCGTAGTCACTTTAACCCTACCTACATGTACACATACCTCAATTATCTTGACTAACCCATACCCTTGCACATTGACTCGGTACCAACAGGAAAGGGCCTTCCCCAAACTGTTGCCACAAAGTTGAAAGAACAGAATCATCTAGAATAGCATTGTATGCTGTAGCATTAAAATGTCCCTTCACTGGAACTAAGGGACCTAGCCCGAACCATGAATAACAGCCCCAGACCATTATTCTTTCTCCGCCAAACTTTACAGTTGGCACTATGCAGTCGGGCAGATAGCATTCTTCTGGTATCCGCCAAACCCAGATTTGTCCGTTGGACTGCCAGATGACAAAGCATGATTCATCACTCCAGAGAACGCGTTTCCACTGCTCCCTAGTCCAATGGCGGCGAGCTTTACACCATCCAAACGCTTGGTATTGCGCATGGTGATCCTAGGCTTGTGTGCGTCTGCTTGCCCATGGAAACCCATTTCATGAAGCTCCCGACGAACAGTTATTGCGCTGCCGTTTTTTCCAGAGGAAGTTTGGAACTCGGTAATGAGTGTTGTAACCGGGGGCAGGTGATTTTTACAGGCTACGCGTTTAAGAACTCGGCGGTCCAGTTCTGTGAGCTTGTGTGGCTGAGCCGTTGTTGCGCCAAGGCGTTTCCACTTCACAATAACAGGACTTACAGTTGACTAGGGCAGATCTAGCAGGAAAAGAAATCTGACGAACTGACTTGTTGGAAAAGTGGCATCCTATGACGGTCCCATGTTGAAAGTCACTGAGCTCTTCAGTGTGGCCATTCTACTGCCAATGTATGTCTATGGAGATTTCATGGCTGTGTGCTCGATTTTATACACCTGTCAGCAACGGCTCTGTCTGAAATAGCTAAATCCACTAATTTGAAGGTCTCCACATATTATGTGTGTGTGGCGTCCATATGCATGTGTGTGTGTGTATGGTTAGAGTCCAGTGAGTGTACATCGAGCCTGTGCAAGGGGGTCAATGCAAATAGTCCAGTGGTCATTTGATTAACTGTTCAGCAGTCTTATGGCTTGGGGGTAGAAGCGTTAAGGAGCCATTTGGTCTCAGACTTGGCGCTCCGGTACCGCTTGCCGTGCGGTAGCAGAGAAAACAGTCTATGACTTGCGTGGCTGGAGTCTTTGACCATTTTTAGGGACTTCCTCTTACACCACCTGGAATAGCCCCAGTGATGTACTGGACTGTATACAGAGTGGTGTTGTGCTGTTATAGCTTGCCACAAGGGGTGTAAACCTCTAATAAAAACAATATTGTCCTTTTGTGGGTGCTAAATGGGATTATAGTTCAGTATTTATGCAAATGTGTCTCAGTCTCTGCATTTTGGCCATGTGTATGGATGACAGTGTGAACATGTCTTGTGTGTTTACAAGAGTAACAAACCTTGTTGATGTCGATGGTGAATAACGGCTCCTCTTGGGCAACCATGCCCTCTTGACTGTGGTAACAGATAAGACTTGTCCCTTTGAGGACACCGTAGATGTCAGTCCAGCACTCAGGCTCCTTCTCAAGCTGATCATGAGAATGGTAGGAATGAATATAACGATGCTTTTGACTAAACTAGTGTGCATTCGGAAAGTATTCAGACCCTTTGACTTTTTCACATTTTGTTACGTACAGCCTTATTCTAAAATGTATTACATTAATTGTTTTCCTCATCAATCTACACACAATAGCCCATAATGACAAAAAAGCCAGGTTTTTAGACGTTTTTGCAAATGTCTAAAAATTAAAAAACAGATACCTTATTTACATAAGTATTCAGACCCATTGCTATGAGACTCGATATTGAGCTCAGTTGCATCCTGTTTCCATTGCTCATCCTTGAGATGTTTCTACAACTTGATTGGTGTCCATCTGTGGTAAATTCAATTGATTGGACATTATTTGGAAAGGCACACACCTGTCTATGTAAGGTCCCACAGTTCACAGTGTATGTCAGAGCAAAAACCAAGCCATGAGGTCGACGGAATTGTCCGTAAAGCTCCAAGACAGGATTGTGTGGAGGCACAGATCTGGGGGAGGGTACCAAAACATTTCTGTAGCACTGAAGGTCCCCAAGAACACAGTGGCCTCCATCACTCTTAAATGGAAGAAGTCTGGAACCACCAAGACTCTTCCGAGAGTCTCTGTGGAGATGGTAGAACCTTCCAGAAGGACAACCATCTCTGCAGCACTCCAGCAATCAGGCCTTTATGGCCAGATGGAAGCCAATCTTCAGTAAAAAGGCACATGACAGCCCGCTTGGAGTTTGCGAAAAGGCACCTAAAGGACTCAGACCATGAGAACCAAAAAAAATGCTCTGGTCTGTTTAAACCAAGATTGAACTCTTTGGTCTGAATGCCAAGCGTCACGTCTAGAGGAAACCATGGTGGCAGCATCATGCTGTGGGGATGCTTTTCAGCTTCAACAAAGTACTGAGTAAAGAGTCTGAATACTTATGTGAATGTGATATTTCAGTTTTTATATGCATTTACCAAAAAATCTAAAAAACTATTTTTATTTTGTAATTACGGCGTATTCTGCATAGATTGAGAGAAAAACATTTATTGAATCCATTTTAGAAATAAGGCTGTAACGTAAACAAAACGTGGAAAAAGTCAAGGTGACTGAATACTTTCCGAAGGCACTGTAATTACGACTCTAATGATCATACTAAAACTGAGAATGATTAAACAAATGATGCGAATGATGATGGTGGGTGTGATACTAAGGGCGATGACAAAGAGTGAACTCACCTTGATCCTGCCGCTGATAACCTGCTGGGTCATACAGAGAGGCTGGGCGGCCAGACGGCAACACACACTGCCATAGAGAGGCAGCCAGAATGCACTGTCCTCTGGAACAATGTTGGTTGATGAGTTTGTTGCTTTTGCTATTCAAGGACAGTAAACAGCCAAAGGAGAGGAGTCGCCACTCACCTGTGGCTGATATGGACAGGTCGTGTGTTCTGAAGCTGTCCTGAACATGTGCTATTGTCAGTGTGGTGTGGGCCAGAAGGTGATACTTTGGCCCCCTGCAAACAGAAACCACACACAATCAACAGTTAGTCGGAATGTACTGCATGTGAGTATTTGACGACTTGTGTGGCCAGTTTGAGTTGACATTATGTGCATCGCCGTTGCATTTGATTCCAGTTGTGTGTGTGTCATGCGTGTGCAAGCTGTTACATCAACACTCACTCTGTACAGAGAGCAGGCAGCAGAGGTGGTGGAGACCCTCCTCCTCCATCACCTCCCTCTACGTTGGGTATGGTACCACAGGCTGCAGACTCTAGAGCTGCCCTGATCCTCCTCCCAGAGGTGCAGCCCAGGGAGCTGCTGAGGCGGTTATGTCTCCTGGGTCCTAGTGCCCCTGGGCCCGGAGAGAAGTCCTCCACCACACAGGTACTGTACAGCTCCACACGGAGCTCAAAGCACGGGCTCGCCTCCTTACTGGATCATATACAAGAACCAACACACGCACACAGATGAATATAGCAACAAATATTAACAAAGAAACATGGACATAATGAAATACAGAATTACACACCAACATAATTAAACTGAAGAGGACAGAAGCTCTCTATACGTTTCTAAGCAAATATTAAAACCACAGACAAAATGCTACATCACCTGCACTAATAGTGTCATATAAATTACGGAGACAAAATGAGAGCAACTCGAGCAGTCACTTGCAATATGATGGTGTCCTCGAAGCAGATGTCAGTCAAAGTCCTGTCCGCCATCACCAGGTCTGTGTCATAGATCTCTCTGCCACACTGGAGCAGACAGAACACAGCACAGCGATGAAGCTCTGAAAGAGAGCGAGAGCAAGAGAGAGAGAAGAGCAAGATAGAATATAATAGAGTGGGAGATGGAGAGGATGGAGTTTTAGAGAAAAGAAGATGGGCAGAGAGCAGAAAGAGAACAGGACAGAGTTGGCAGAAAAATAGTGAGAATGTAGTAGGTTAAATAAGGGTCCAATAACTACACCTTTACAGGATTAACCGGTGTGACCTCTAAATCTGACCTGATTTCAGATGTAGCTCTGAGAGGAGCCACGATAATACAAGTGTTTTTAGAAACAAACAGGAGGCGGTTAATTGAATGTGCTTACCCCACATGCACGAGTCATAATCTGCATGGATTAGCCACGTAACTGGTTTAGACAAGATTATAGATTGAGACCTTAGATTTACTCCATCAGTGGAATGTATGAACTCAGGCCACTCTGGTAGTGGTGGGAGAGATATGGCTCAAACTAAACTCTGATGAACTGATGACGTACCGGCCGGGTACACTTAGCCAATAGAGGCTCCACTCTCTCAATATGCACCACTTGCATTCTATTCTGACCAAAGGCTGTTCCATTCAATTCAAACATTATTGTTAGGAGCTAGATGCTATCAAGTGCTATTACTGCCCAATGTTGTTACTGGATGCGAGATGTTCAGGGCCGATGTTCAGGAGCGCCGATTTAATCCCCCAAAAATGGTGCGTTTCCAGGCATTGCCACATGATGCGTCGTCATGACAGGGTTAGTGGCAGCGCCATTTAAGGTTATATGGGACTCACCTCCTTTGCTCTTGAAGTACTCAGAGTCTTTCCACATGAGTGGGATACGCAGGTCTGGAGTGGAAGAGGAGGAGCAGAATGGGTGGATTGAGGGTCAGCGAGAGAGAGAGAATGAGACATTTCTGTAAGATATAGGACTCCGACCCGTATCTGTTGGTCAAATCAAATGTTATTGTCACATACACATGCTTAGCAGATGTTATTGCGAGAGTAGCGAAATGCTTATGCTTCTACTGTAGATCTGACAATGCAGCAGTATCTAACAGGTAATATCTAACAATTCCACAACAAACCCTAATACACACCATCTAGTAAAGGAATGGGATGAGAATATATAAGTATAAAATATATGGATGAGCAGTGACAGAGCGGCTAAGATGCAATAGACAGTAAAGAATAGATAGTGAAGGATACAGTATACAGTATATACATATGAGATGAGTAATGTGAGATATGTAAACATTCTTAAAGAGGCATTATTAAAGTGACTAGTGTTCCATTTATTAAAGTGGCCAATGATATCAAGTCAGAAGGTTGGCAGCCGCCTCTCTGTGCTTGTGGTGGCTGTTAAACAATCTGATGAGAAACAGTTTTTCAATCTCTATGTCCCAGCTTTGAAGCATCTGTACTGTTCTAGATGGAATCGGCGTGAACAGGCAGTGGCTCAGGTGGTTGTTGTCCTTGATTATCTTTTTTGCCTTCCTATGACATCGGGTGTTGCAGGTGTCCTGGAGGGTAGGTAGTTTGCCCCCGGTGATGTGTTATGCAGACCGCACCACCCTCTGGAGTGCCCTGCGGTCGTGGGCGGGGCAGTTGCCGTACCAGATGATGATACAGCCCGACAGGGTGCTCTCAATTGTGCACCTGCAAAAGTTAGTGGGAGTTTTCGGTGACAAGCCACATTTTTTCAGCTTCCTGAGGTTAAAGAGGCACTGTTGCGCCTTCACCACACTGTCTGTGCGAGTGGAGCATTTCAGTTTGTCGGTGATTTGTACAACGAGGAACTTACCACCTTCTCCACTGCTGTCCCGTTGATGTGGATAGGGGGGTGCTCCCACTGCTGTTTCCACGATCATCTCCTTTGTTTTGCTGACATTGAATGTGAGGTTATTTTCCTGGCACACACTGAGGGCCCTCACTTCCTCCTTGTAGGCCGTCTCGTCATAGTTGGTAATCGAGCCTACCACTGTAGTGTCGTCAGCAAACTTGATGATTGAGTTGGAGGCGTGCATGGCCACCCAGTCGTGGGTAAACAGGGAGTACAGGAGAGGGCTGAGAATGCACCCTTGTGGAACCCCAGTGTTGAGGATCAGCGGGGTGGAGATGTTGTTACCTACCCTCACCACCTGGGGGCGGCCCATCAGGAAGTCCAGTACCCAGTTGCACAGGGCGGGTCGAGACCCAGGGTCTCGAGCTTGATGACGAGTTTGGAGGGTACTATGGTGTTAAATGCTGAGCTGTAGTCAGTGAACAGCATTCTCACGTAGGTATTCCTCTTGTCCAGATGGGTTAGGGCAGTGTGCAGTGAGGTTGAGATTGCATCGTCTGTGGACCTAACAGATGGAGTCATGGTCAGATTTGCCAAAAGGAGGGCGGGGGAGGGCCTTGTATGCATTGCGGAAGTTAGAGTAACAGTGGTCACGTGTGTTCCTCGCTCGTGTACTGCAATTGATATGCTGATAGCCTTGTTCTCAGATTAGCTTTGTTAAAATCCCCAGCTACAATAAATGCAGCCTCAGGATATATGGTTTCCAGTTTGCATAAAGTCCAGTGAAGTTCCTTGATGGCCGTATTGGTATCTGCTTGCGTGGGGGACAAGGCTGTGACAATAACCGAGACGAGTTATCTTGGGAGATAACACAGTCAGCATTTGATTGTGAGGAATTCTATGTCAGGTGAAGAAAAGGACGTGAGTTCTTGTATGTTGTAACAATTACACCCACACTTCTTACCAGAGAGATGTTTGTTCCTGTTGGCGCAATGCACTGAAAATCCTGTTGGCTGTAAGGACTCAGAGCATGTCCCCAGCTAGCCATGTCTCCGTGAAACAGAGTATGTTACAATCCCGGATATCTCTTTGGAAAGCAACTCTTTCCCTAATTCCGTCGACTTTGTTAACTAGGGACTGGACATTAGCGAATAATATACTCGGAAGCCGTGGGTGTACGCGCATCCGAAGCCCCACTAGAAGACCGCTCCGGCACCCTCTCCTCCGACGGCTTTATTTTGGGTCGGCCTCTGGAATTAGTTCAAATGCCCTGGAAGGTGCAGACAAAGGATCCGCTTCGGGAAAGTCGTATTCCTGGTCGTAGTGTTGGTTGTGCTGGTAAGTTGACATCTCTGATATCCAATAGTTCTTCCTGGCTATATGTAATAACACTTAAGGTTTTCTGGGCTAACAATGTAAGAATAATACATACAACAAAAAATACTGCACAGTTTCCTAAAGGACTTGAAGCGAAGCTGCCATCTATCGGCGCCATCTTACAATGGTGTCTGTGTGCGCATGTGTACACGCTCACCTGAGATGGCCACATGACCCATGCAGGGCAGCCTCTCATCCAGTGACCCACCAATACAGGACCTGCAGCGGAGAACACAGTGGTTTTATTTATTTACTAAATTGTTATGACAGCAAACTGCTCCCACCCACCCCCTCTCTCTCCTACCTGTGGCCTACTCTCTGCAGGACCTGGGCCTCCCTCATCCTCTGCAGCTGGCTGAGCAGGGCCAGGATGCGGGTGTTGCAGGTGAGCAGGCTCTTGGAGGCCTCCAGGGCCTGGTCTCTCTGGGAGCACGCAGCCAGCAGCTTACTGGCCCCCTCACGCATCCGCACCTCGCGGTCTATCTGACGCTGCACCTCACCATCCTGAGTGGTTGAGTGACAGAGGAGAGCAAGAGCAATAGGGAGAGAAAGATTACAGAAAACTTAGGAGAGGCTCTACTTTACTCATCAGTTTGTGTATAGCTAGGTGACCCTTCCTCCACATTCAACAATGCCATATCTAACAACAGCTCCCAACACTACCCGACTCAACAGAAGTCAGAGGTCTTGGACCAGGCCGAGTCAGAAGGATGAAGGCAGTAAGGATATATTCTGTCCTGCTTACCAGAAACCCTAGACAAACAAGCAGCTTGGGCTTTCCACTTCAAACAGCACAAGAAAGAGGATTGACACCCACCATCTCAGTTTGTTCTGAAATTGTGTCTGTAGTTAGAAACAGATAAAATAAGCATTCCTGCAACATTTTGATGGAATATAATCTGATCTCTTGAGAATTTAAGATTATTGATTGGGCCCAAATTGGCCATTTAAAATGTATAGGATTCATATAGTATTCAATAAATATAGTACCTGACATCCAATGTGGTCCAAACTTTTTCCCTTACAATTAATAAGATATGAGGAATCCCCCCCAAAATTTAAAATCCTCCCACAGACCTCCCACACCCCCACCAATCCCACCCCAACAACAAGTATACATTATTAGTTCTCTGTGTATGACAAGTAGTATGGAGCTGCAGCTCCGAGTATAGTTTCTTCAAATTATACAATATATTCTCAGTGAATTAGGTGATGGTTCTTTCCCAACTGTTCAGAGAAATTTGTCTGAAGTTGTTAGATTTTATGTCCCAGACATCCTGACATTACCAGGTTCTGACCACTAGGTGATGCCATTCCTGCTATTAGGTAAAATGTGAGAAAAATGTCATTTAAGTCATAGGAGTGATCTTGTCCCAGCTTGCTGCATCAGTGCCATCCTGCAGCCCACTAAGAGCTGGATTGTAATATCATTTTCAGCAGTTTCCCCCTTAAACATTTAGCATAATTTGTTGTCAGGAAAAGGTTTGGTCCAACTAGGAGGTTTGGTACTATATTTATTAGCCGTGACCCCGACTCCCTGAGATGCAAAAAACAAATGCAAAAAACAGATGCAAAAAACAAATGTTCAATTCACACGTGTATAATACACACTTGTACTTGTGTGAAATAGGACAAATAGGCACCCACCAAATAATAATAATCATTATTATTATTACACTGAACAACAATATAAACACAACATGTAAAGTGTTGGTCCCATGTTACATGAGCTGAAATAAAAGATCCCAGAAATGCACCAAAAGCTTATTTCTCTTAAGTTTTGTGCTATTCATTTACATCCACGTCAATGAGCATTTCTCCTTTTCCAAGATAATCCATCCACCTGACAGGTGTGGCACACCAAGAAGCTTATTAAACAGCATGATCGTTACACAGGTGCACCTTGTGCTGGGGACAATAAAAGGCCAATTTAAAAAATGTGCCGTTTTGTCACACAACACAATGCTACAGATGTCTCAAGCTGAGGGAGCATGCAAATGGCATGCTGACTGCAGGAATGTCCACTCTGATAGTGTTACGGTGAGTGAATGAGGACCCAAAAGCGAACTAACTTAAACAGAGCTTCTTTAATAACTAAACATAGGTAGGCTCAGATAGACCGGCAGATTCCGACAGGACAGGACAAGGTTACAGCAAACATGACGATAGTCTGGCTCAGGCATGAAACACAACAAACAAGAATCCGACAAGGACAGGAACAAAAACAGAGAGAGATATAGGGACCTAATCAGAGGGAAAAAGGGAACAGGTGGGAAACGGGGTGAATGGGTAGTTAGGAGGAGACAAGGAACAGCTGGGGGGAAGCGGGGGAGAAAAGGTAACCTAAGACGACCAGCAGAGGGAGACAGGGTGAAAGGAAAGGACAGAGACAAGACACAACATGACAGTACATGACAGTACCCCCCCACTCACCGAGCGCCTCCTGGCGCACTCGAGGAGGAAACCTGGCGGCAACGGAGGAAATCCTCGATCAGCGCACGGTCCAGCACGTCCCGAGAGGGAACCCAACTCCTCTCCTCAGGACCGTACCCCTCCCAATCAACGAGGTACTGGTGACCACGGCCCCGAGGACGCATGTCCAAAATTCTACGGACCCTGTAGATGGGTGCGCCCTCGACAAGGATGGGGGGGGGGGGGGGGGGAAGACGAGCGGGGGCGCGAAGGACGGGCTTGATGCAGGAGACATGGAAGACCGGGTGGACGCGACGAAGGTATCGCGGAAGAAGAAGTCGAACTGCGACAGGATTAATGACCCGAGAAATACGGAACGGACCAATGAACCGCGGGGTCAACTTGCGAGAAGCCGTCTTAAGGGGAAGGTTCTGAGTGGAGAGCCAAACTCTCTGACCGCGACAATATCTAGGACTCTTAGTTCTACGCTTATTAGCAGCCCTCACAGTCTGCGTCCTATAACGGCAAAGTGCAGACCTGACCCTCTTCCAGGTGCGCTCGCAACGTTGGACAAAAGCCTGAGCGGAGGGGACGCTGGACTCGGCGAACTGAGATGAGAACAGCGGAGGCTGGTACCCGAGGCTACTCTGAAAAGGAGATAGCCCGGTCGCAGACGAAGGAAGCGAGTTGTGGGCGTATTCTGCCCAGGGGAGCTGTTCTGACCAAGACGCAGGGTTACGAAAAGAAAGACTGCGTAAGATGCGACCAATAGTCTGATTGGCCCGTTCTGCTTGACCGTTAGACTGGGGGTGAAAGCCGGAAGAGAGACTGACGGAAGCCCCAATCAAACGGCAAAACTCCCTCCAAAATTGAGACGTGAATTGCGGACCTCTGTCCGAAACGACGTCTGACGGAAGGCCATGAATTCTGAAAACATTCTCGATGATGATTTGTGCCGTCTCTTTAGCAGAAGGAAGCTTAGCAAGGGGAATGAAATGAGCCGCCTTAGAGAACCTATCGACAACCGTAAGAATAACAGTCTTCCCCGCTGACGAAGGCAGTCCGGTGACAAAATCTAAGGCGATGTGAGACCACGGTCGAGAGGGAATAGGAAGCGGCCTGAGACGGCCGGCAGGAGGAGAGTTACCGGACTTAGTCTGCGCGCAGACCGAACAAGCAGCCACGAAACGACGCGTGTCATGCTCCCGGGTGGGCCACCAAAAACGCTGGCGAATGGAAGCAAGCGTACCCCGAACGCCAGGGTGGCCGGCTAACTTGGCAGAGTGAGCCCACTGAAGAACGGCCAGACGAGTAGGAACGGGAACGAAAAGAAGGTTCCTAGGACAAGCGCGCGGCGACGGAGTGTGAGTGAGCGCTTGTTTTACCTGCCTCTCAATTCCCCAGACAGTCAACCCGACAACACGCCCCTCAGGGAGAATCCCCTCGGGGTCAGTGGAGGCTACTGAAGAACTGAAGAGACTCAGGCTTGGTGTTCTTAGAGCCCGGACGATAAGAAATCACGAACTCGAAACGAGCGAAAAACAGCGCCCAACGCGCCTGACGCGCATTAAGTCGTTTGGCAGAACGGATGTACTCAAGGTTCCTATGGTCAGTCCAAACGACAAAAGGAACGGTCGCCCCCTCCAACCACTGTCGCCATTCGCCTAGGGCTAACCGGATGGCGAGCAGTTCGCGGTTTCCCACATCATAGTTACGTTCCGACGGGGACAGGCGATGAGAAAAATACGCGCATGGGTGGACCTTGTCGTCAGAGAGGGAGCGCTGAGAAAGAATGGCTCCCACGCCCACCTCTGACGCGTCAACCTCGACAACGAACTGTCTAGAGACGTCAGGTGTAACAAGGATAGGAGCGGATGTAAAACGATTCTTGAGGAGATCAAAAGCTCCCTGGGCGGAAACGGACCACTTAAAGCACGTCTTGACAGAAGTAAGGGCTGTGAGAGGAGCTGCCACCTGACCGAAATTACGGATGAAACGACGATAGAAGTTCGCGAAGCCGAGAAAGCGCTGCAGCTCGACGCGTGACTTAGGGGCGGGCCAATCAATGACAGCTTGGACCTTAGCGGGATCCATCTTAATGCCTTCAGCGGAAATAACAGAACCGAGAAATGTGACGGAGGAGGCATGAAAAGTGCACTTCTCAGCCTTCACAAAAAGACAATTCTCTAAAAGGCGCTGGAGGACACGCCGAACGTGCTGAAGATGAATCTGGAGTGACGGTGAAAAAATCAGGATATCGTCAAGGTAAACGAAAACAAAGATGTTCAGCATGTTTCTCAGGACATCATTGACTAATGCCTGAAAGACAGCTGGAGCGTTAGCGAGGCCGAAAGGAAGAACCCGGTATTCAAAGTGCCCTAACGGAGTGTTAAACGCCGTCTTCCACTCGTCCCCCTCCCTGATGCGCACGAGATGGTAAGCGTTACGAAGGTCCAACTTAGTGAAAAACCTGGCTCCCTGCAGGATCTCGAAGGCTGAGGACATAAGAGGAAGCGGATAACGATTCTTAACTGTTATGTCATTCAGCCCTCGATAATCTATGCAGGGGCGCAGAGACCCGTCCTTCTTCTTGACAAAAAAAAACCCCGCTCCGGCGGGAGAGGAGGAGGGGACTATGGTACCGGCGTCAAGAGCTACAGACAAATAATCCTCGAGAGCCTTACGTTCGGGAGCCGACAGAGAGTATAGTCTACCCCGGGGGGGAGTGGTTCCCGGAAGGAGATCAATACTACAATCATACGACCGGTGTGGAGGAAGAGAGGTGGCCCTGGACCGACTGAACACCGTGCGCAGATCGTGATATTCCTCCGGCACCCCTGTCAAATCACCAGGCTCCTCCTGTGAAGAAGAGACAGAGGAAACAGGAGGGATAGCAGACATTAAACATTTCACATGACAAGAGACGTTCCAGGAGAGGATAGAATTACTAGACCAATTAATGGAAGGATTATGACAAACTAGCCAGGGATGGCCCAAAACAACAGGTGTAAAAGGTGAACGAAAAATCAAAAAAGAAATGGTTTCGCTATGATTACCAGAAACAGTGAGGGTTAAAGGTAGCGTCTCACGCTGAATCCTGGGGAGAGGACTACCATCCAGGGCGAACAAGGCCGTGGGCTCCTTTAACTGTCTGAGAGGAATGTCATGTTCCCGAGCCCAGGTCTCGTCCATAAAACAGCCCTCCGCCCCAGAGTCTATTAAGGCACTGCAGGAAGCTGACGAACCGGTCCAGCGTAGATGGACCGACAAGGTAGTGCAGGATCTTGAAGGAGAGACAGGAGTAGTAGCGCTCACCAGTAGCCCTCCGCTTACTGACGAGCTCTGGCCTTTTACTGGACATGAAGTGACAAAATGACCAGCGGAACCGCAATAGAGACAGAGGCGGTTGGTGATTCTCCGTTCCCTCTCCTTAGTCGAGATGCGGATACCTCCCAGCTGCATGGGCTCAGCACCCGAGCCGGCAGAGGAAGATGGTAGTGATGCGGAGAGGGGGGCGACGGAGAGCGCGAGCTCCTTTCCACGAGCTCGGTGACGAAGATCAACCCGTCGCTCAATGCGAATAGCGAGTTCAATCAAGGAATCCACGCTGGAAGGAACCTCCCGGGAGAGAATCTCATCCTTTACCTCTGCGCGGAGACCCTCCAGAAGACGAGCGAGCAAGGCCGGCTCGTTCCAGCCACTGGAGACAGCAAGAGTGCGAAACTCAATAGAGTAGTCTGTTATGGATCGATTGCCTTGACATAGGGAAGACAGGGCCCTGGAAGCCTCCTCCCCAAAAACAGATCGATCAAAAACCCGTATCATCTCCTCCTTAAAGTCCTGATACTGGTTAGTACACTCAGCCCTTGCCTCCCAGATTGCCGTGCCCCACTCACGAGCCCGTCCAATAAGGAGAGATATGACGTAGGCGACACGAGCAGTGCTCCTGGAGTAAGTGTTGGGCTGGAGAGAAAACACAATATCACACTGGGTGAGGAACGAGCGGCATTCAGTGGGCTCCCCAGAGTAACACGGCGGGTTATTGATTCTGGGCTCCGGAGATTCGAAAGCCCTGGAAGTGGCCGGTGGATCGAGGCGGAGATGGTGAATCTGTTCTGTGAGGTTGGAGACTTGGGTGGCCAGGGTCTCAACGGCATGTCGAGCAGCAGACAATTCCTGCTCGTGTCTGCCTAACATCGCTCCCTGGATCTCGACGGCTGAGTGGAGAGGATCCGAAGTCGCTGGGTCCATTCTTGGTCGGATTCTTCTGTTACGGTGAGTGAATGAGGACCCAAAAGCGAACTAACTTAAACAGAGCTTCTTTAATAACTAAACATAGGTAGGCTCAGATAGACCGGCAGATTCCGACAGGACAGGACAAGGTTACAGCAAACATGACGATAGTCTGGCTCAGGCATGAAACACAACAAACAAGAATCCGACAAGGACAGGAACAAAAACAGAGAGAGATATAGGGACCTAATCAGAGGGAAAAAGGGAACAGGTGGGAAACGGGGTGAATGGGTAGTTAGGAGGAGACAAGGAACAGCTGGGGGGAAGCAGGGGAGAAAAGGTAACCTAAGATGACCAGCAGAGGGAGACAGGGTGAAAGGAAAGGACAGAGACAAGACACAACATGACAGTACATGACAGATAGACCCGGTCAAAATAGCATCTTGGGTTAAACAGACTGTGATGTGAGATTACACATACATTTTTTGGACTTTTAATTTAATTATACACGGAGAGTACAAAACATTAGAAACACCTGCTCTTTCCATGACAGACTGACCAGGTGAATCCAGGTGAAAGCTATGATACCTTATTGATGTAACCTGTTAAACCCACTTCAAAATCAGTGTATATGCAGGGGAGGAGACCGGTTAAAGAATGGTTTTTAAGCCTTGAGACATGGATTGTGTGTGTTCCATTCAGAGAGTGAATGGGAAAGACAAAAGATGTAAGTGCCTTTGACCGGGCTATGGTAGTAGGTGCCAGGAGCACCGGTATGAGTGTGTCAAGAACTCCAACGCTGCTGGGTTTCTCATGCTCAACAGTTTGCTGTGTATATCAAGAATGGTCCACCACCCAAAGCCCATTCAGCCAACTTGACAACTGTGTGAAGCACGGGAGTCAACATGGGTCAGCATCTCTGAGGAACTAAATATTAATGTTTGGTACAATCAGTGTACATAAACCTCGTACCCATTGTTTCTTGAAGAATATTACTTAGAAATTCCTCATGAGCCCCTTTCCTCAGCGGTTTACCAAAACAGTGGCGAGGTGCTGGCTTTGTTGTTGTTTGGCACTTAAGACTCAAGTCAAGAAGAACACTGTCTGTTCGGTCATGATGTAGTCTCTGAGCTCTCCTCACAGTCTTCTATAACCTGTCCACTCAGATAATAAACACCATGTCCAAAAAAAACACTTCAGTGTCAGACAACGAGGAGGAACACCAGAGGACAGTCAGACATCCGAAAGAGACACACCCACCCACTTAAAATTCCTATCCTACCCTACCACTCAGTGGCCTTGTGATTTGAGTAACCGCCCTGAGATTGAATGGTTGGGAGTTCGATCCCTGGCCGAGTCATACCATAGACTGTAAAAATGGGACCCGGTGCGTCACTGTTTGCACTCCGCATTAAGGGGATAGAGTTGAGGTAAGGCCCTTCTAAAGACTAGCTTCCTGTCCAGGGGGTGTAGTTGTTCATCAAGCTGCCTCACGCTACAGAAATAGGAGACACAATCCTGGGGCCTCATTTTCTTTTTAAAAAGCTGAGTACATTCGCCGTTGGAGATCGCATAACTGGGCGTGTAGTCCTTATATGTTTCATTATGTAAATCAAATTGCAGGACCTCTCTCCTTTTCTGACATGACTTACAGTATTTCCGCTACTATAGCCTAGGCCGACAACAAATATTACCATTCATCCATCCCTTATTCAAGCATGTTCAAAATTAAATAGACCGGTAGACTATTTTAAATATTTGACAACAATACAAGGCTACAGCATGGTGTTGCTGTGTGATAGAAGCACAACATAATTTCCTATTTAATTTCACAGCCTATACCAAGGCAGGAGATAGATCACAATCATCGATTGATAAACACAATATTGAACAGTTCCTCTGGCATAGAAATGTAGGCTGTAATACTTACTTTTAAATTGCTTTAATAAGCTATCAATCCTTCAGAATGCGCGGCCAGTTGTTGGCGCTCGCTATAGGCGGCATGCATGTTTAATTTGAAAAAGTCACTGCAAGATAATCCATCCACCTAACAGGTGTGGCATATCAAGAGGCTGATTAAAAAGCATGATCATTACACAGGTGCACCTTGGGCTTCTTCACCTGCGCGTGTGAGACCAGCCACCCAGACAGCTGATGAAACTGTGGGGTTGCACAACCTAAGAATTTCTGCACACACTGTCAGAAAGTTCATCTGCGTGCTTTTCATCCTCACCAGGGTCTTGCAGACTGCAGTTCAGCGTCGTAACCGACTTCAGTGGGAAAATGCTCAAAATCGATGGCCACTGGCACACTGGAAAAATGTGCTCTTCACAGATGGCAGACAGACAGTGTGTATGGTGTCATGTGGACGAGCGGTTTGCTGATGTCAACCTTATGAACAGAGTGCCCCATGGTGGCGGTGGGGTTATGGTAGGAGCAGGCATAAGCTACAGACAATGAACACAATTGCATTTTATCGATGGCAATTTGAATGCACAGAGATACCGTGACGAGATCCTGAGGCCCATGGTCATGCCATTCATCCACTGCCATCATCTCATGTTTCAGCATGATAATGCACGGCTCCATGTCACAAGGCTCTGGAAACGATTCCAAATAGATTAGGGCCTAATTTATTTATTTCAATTGACTGATTTCCTTATATGAACTGTGACTCAGTAAAATCTCTGAAATTGTTGCATCTTGCATCTAGATTTTTGTTCAGTGCATTATATTTACTGAATATTATACGAATCCTATAAATAAATAAAAATGGCCAACTTGGGTGCAATCAATTAGTTTAATTATATTTCAACAAAATAATGTTGCAGGAATGCTAATCTTATTACATTTTAACCACCAAAACCATTTCAGAAGAATCTGTGTGGGTGTCATTGGAGGATTGGAAGAGATCATGCTTTGTGCTGCTGCTACATTATTTAATTATAGTATTTTGACCATTACTGTCACGTTCTGACCATCGTTCGTGTGTGTTTTCCTTGTTTTAGTGTTGGTCAGGACGTGAACTGGGTGGGCATTCTATGTTGGATGTCTTGTTTGTCTATTTCTATGTCCGGCCTGATATGGTTCTCAATCAGAGGCAGGTGTTAGTCATTGTCTCTGATTGGGAACCATATTTAGGTAGCCTGGGTTTCACTGTGTGTTTGTGGGTGATTGTCCTTAGTGTTAGTTTGCACCAGTTTAGGCTGTTTCGGTTTTCATTACGTTTATTATTTTGCACTGTTTGTATTTGGATTCATGTTGCTATAGTCACAATAAACATGGATCGCAATCTACACGCCGCATTTTGGTCCGACTCTCCTTCACACCTAGAAGATCGTTACAGAATCACCCACCACAAAAGGACCAAGCAGCGTGTCAACAGGCAGGAGCAGCGCGAGGAGACGCGCAATAAGGATTTCTGGACATGGGAGGAAATCCTCGACGGGAGAGGACCCTGGGCTAAACCAGGGGAGTGTAGCCGCCCAAAGGAGCAGCCCAAAGAGGAGGTATGGACATGGGAGGACGAATTAGAAGGAAGAGGACCCTGGGCTCAGCCAGGAGAATATCGCCGCCCCAAAGAAGAACTGGAGGCGGCGAAAGCGGAGAGGCGCAGATATGAGGAGGCAGCACGACGTAGCGGATGGAAGCCTGAGAAGCAGCCCCAAAAATTTCTTGGGGGGGGGCTAACAGGGAGTATGGCTACGCCAGGTAGGAGACCTGGGCAGACTCCCTGTGCTTACCGGGGGGCTAGAGAGACCGGACAGGCACCGTGTTATGCAGTGGTGCGCACGGTGTCTCCAGTGCGGGTGCATAGCCCGGTGCGGTATATTCCAGCTCCACGTGTTGGCCGGGCTAGATTGAGCGTCGAGCCTAATGCCATGAAGCCGGCTCTACGCAGCTGGTCCCCAGTGCGTCTCCTTGGGCCGGCTTACATGGCACCAGCCTTGCGCTCGGTGTCTCCGGTTCGCCTGCATAGCCCAGTGCGGGCTATTCCACCTCGCCGCACTGGCAGGGCGACCGTGAGCATTCAACCAGGTAAGGTTGGGCAGGCTCGGTGCTCAAGAGCTCCAGTGCGCCTGCACGGTCCGGTTTTTCCAGTACCACCTCCACACCCCAGCCCTCCGGTAGCAGCTCCCCGCACCAGGCTTCCTGTGCGTGTCCTCGGCCCAGTACCACCAGTGCCAGCACCACGCATCAGGCCTACAGTGCGCCTCGCCTGTCCAGCGCTGTCGGAGCCCTCCTCCTCTCCAGCGCTGTTGGAGTCTCCCGCCTGTCTAGCGCTGTTAGAGCCTTCCTCCTCTACAGCGCTGCCGGAGTCTCCCGCCTGTTCAGAACTGCCAGTCTGCAAGGAGCTGCCAGTCTGCAAGGAGCTGCCAGTCTGCAAGGAGCTGCCAGTCTGCAAGGAGCTGCCAGTCTGCATAGAGCTGCCAGTCTGCAAGGAGCTGCCAGTCTGCAAGGAGCCGCCAGAGCTGCCTGTCTGCAGGATGCCGCCAAAGCTGCCAGTCTGCAAGGAGCCGCCAGAGCTGCTAGTCTGCAAGGAGCTGCCAGTCAGCATGGAGCAGCCAGGGCCGCCAGTCAGCATGGAGCAGCCAGGGCCGCCAGTCAGCATGGAGCAGCCAGGGCCGCCAGTCAGCATGGAGCAGCCAGTCAGCATGGAGCAGCCAGAGCTGCCAGTCAGCATGGAGCAGCCTGTCAGCATGGAGCAGCCAGAGCTGCCAGTCAGCATGGAGCAGCCAGTCAGCATGGAGCAGCCAGAGCTGCCAGTCATCATGGAGCAGCCAGTCAGCATGGAGCAGCCAGATCTGCCAGTCGACCAGACTCTTCCAGATCTGCCAGTCGACCAGACTCTTCCAGATCTGCCAGTCGACCAGACTCTTCCAGATCTGCCAGTCGACCAGACTCTTCCAGATCTGCCAGTCGACCAGACTCTTCCAGATCTGCCAGTCGACCAGACTCTTCCAGATCTGCCAGTCGACCAGACTCTTCCAGATCTGCCAGTCGACCAGACTCTTCCAGATCTGCCAGTCGACCAGACTCTTCCAGATCTGCCAGTCGACCAGACTCTTCCAGATCTGCCAGTCAGCCAGGATCTGCCAGAACCGCCAGCCAGCCAGGATCTGCCGGATCTAACTACCTGCCTGAGCTTCCTCTCAGTGCTGTGCTACCCATCAGTCCCGAGCTACTTCTGTCCCGAGCTGCCCCTCTGTCTCGAGCTGACCCTCTGTCCCGAGCTGTCATTAAGAAGGGTCACCTATCTAGGGACGCTAAGGAGGTGGACTAAAACTGTTATGGAGTGGGGTCCACGTCCAGCGCCAGAGCCGCCACCGCGGACAGATGCCCACCCACACCCTCCCCCATAGGTTTAAGTTGTGCGTCCGGAGTCCGCACCTTGGAGGGGGGGTACTGTCACGTTCTGACCATCGTTCGTGTGTGTTTTCCTTGTTTTAGTGTTGGTCAGGACGTGAACTGGGTGGGCATTCTATGTTGGATGTCTTGTTTGTCTATTTCTATGTCCGGCCTGATATGGTTCTCAATCAGAGGCAGGTGTTAGTCATTGTCTCTGATTGGGAACCATATTTAGGTAGCCTGGGTTTCACTGTGTGTTTGTGGGTGATTGTCCTTAGTGTTAGTTTGCACCAGTTTAGGCTGTTTCGGTTTTCATTACGTTTATTATTTTGCACTGTTTGTATTTGGATTCATGTTGCTATAGTCACAATAAACATGGATCGCAATCTACACGCCGCATTTTGGTCCGACTCTCCTTCACACCTAGAAGACCGTTACAATTACCCTCAATGGTATGTTGTGTTTCTATAAGTATGGATAGATCCCATTTTTTATTTTATTTTTTAAACTAAACAAGTTAGTTATGAACAAATTCTTATTTTACAATGACGACCTACCCCGGCCAAACCCTAACCAGCACGATGCTGGGCCAATTGTGCACCGTCCTATGGGACTCCCAATAACAGCTGGTTGCAATACATCCCGGGATCGAACCAGGGTTGGTAGTGACACCTCTAGCACTTAGATGCAGTGCCTTAGACCACTGCGCCACTCGGGAGCCCCATTAACCTTTAGTTCAGTGTACTTAACTCTGAACAACCAAATCCCCATGTGACAGTCATTTTTATTTAACTAGGCAAGTCAGTTAATATAGTAAATATAATACACTGGGCCAATTGTGCGCCGCCCTATAGTACTCCCAATCACAGCCGGTTGTGATAAAGCCTGGATTCGAACCAAGGTGTCTGTAGTGACACCTCTAGCACGGAGATGCAGTGCCTTAGACCGCTGCTCCACTCAGGAGCCAATAAGGTTTAAAAATAATAATAATAATTGTCCAAGCATGTCCAAATGAACTGTGTTATGTCTGATGTATCTTCCCTCGAACATCTACCAGTTACCTACCAGGATATAGCACACCTGACATGAGGTCCCTGATTACCATATCTGTGCAGAAACATAAGAATTCCTATCCAGGCCCAACTTGAAACAGATGTCTACACAGCCCAAATTCCGACTAGAGTCCATATTCCTTCCAATACATCAATCAGATTCTTCACTAGCCATCTTGTACACACATAAATACATGATCCTAAATACGTGATCATGGGCACTCCTGAGAAAGATTTTCTGAATATATTCACACATGTACACCATATATTACAAGCATCCCTACGCAACGACCAAGCTATAGTAAAAAGGTCTGGTACTGCCTCTGTACCAACACTGTTCTGTACACTCACCTGGTTATTTTCAAAGATGTTCATGTTCCTCGATCCTTCAAAGAGCTCCACCATCTACTTTGTGAATGACTCCACCAGTTTTAGAATACAGAATATACAGTCCAGTCTAGTTTGAGTTAAAGCTACAGTCAGCCAGAGAGACAAGAGAAGGTCCAGTCAACAGGGAGTGGAGGCGGGGATTTTACATGGATTAGTATGCCTTGTTATTTCAAGTCCCAGACTAGTCCCACATCTGGGGAGACTAACCTAATACCTGGATGTCCTTTACCTGACAACATGTAATATACAGGCCATAGTCATATGTCATATAAACAGATATCTTACCCCAATCTTCAGCTCTGACCTATTGTTAGCATGCTGTTTTCATCATGGTTCAGACAAAGTATTAAACTATTTGCATGTACTATACTGTAATATAACTGAGTTGATTTTAGGTAACAGTGCCCTCTCCTGGACTGTTCTGTACTACATCCAATGGCCAATCTATTCGTCGTTCATAGAGCACATGCTTACAGACATCAGGCATTGACAATGCAGTGAGACAGCATTGTCAAATCCATTCAACTCCAGAGGGGGAGGGTTGTAGCCAATAATGTATAAAAGGATTTGGACTGCCTAGTGGGTTACTGGCCAGTAAAAACACAATGAAATGCTGTCCAATCTGATATTGGAACCTGCCACAGTATTACCAAGGCTCTCTACACTGCAGCACTATGCAGAGATGTTAATAGGTGGTAAAGATAGCTCACTCTGGCCTACTGATCTAAGGTCAGTCAACTGCAGAGGAGGACAGGACATGGATTATTTTAGCCCTTGATCATGACTCCGTTCCATTACATTACACATAAGAGTCATAGGACGAAGGCGTCTTCTGTATGGGGGAGTTTTGTTAAGAGCCGTAATGTTCGGTCTGAACATTAACACGCATTGCGTGTGGTACGGTTTTGGATGCATAAGGACCATATATTTAATATCAGCAAGAAATAATAAATAAAAAAACGAAAGGTTAAATTGATACACACGTTAATAGGTGTTACAGCATTTGTTTATGGAAAACAGATGGAAGACAGAGTGGACTACCTGTGCTAATTAGCTAGCTTAAAGCTAGATTTGAACTCAACCAATGTTTTTAACCTAGACCCATGTCTTAACCAACTTGTGGACATCACACATGGACGGTCATGATTAGGTCAATATTAGGCTTACTACACAGGAGGACACCGGCTGGTTTCCCCAATGGCAGCATCATATACTGCAGGCTAAAACCCCAAGCTGCTCTCTGACAGTCATTGTGGGAGACTGACCGCATAGTTAGAGAGGTAACAGAAGTTATGGATCAATCATTCACTGTGACAAATGGAGCTGTCTGGTCTTCCGGCACTTGAGCAATGATATGAGTCACAGTCTGGTCTGCTCTCCTCCCACTCCCTGGCGTTAGGTCAGGTGTGTGGGTGTTTGTGTGTTGGGATTTCAGCTCTTCATCTCCCATCTTCTCTCTATATCTCCTTCTCCCCTCCGTCTATTCTTCAATTCACCTGAAGAAGCACCTTGGTCTAAGTCTTGGTTGTTGACTTTATTATGTAATCAGTTGATTCTGTGAGTCTGAAAAAACATTCCATGTTTTTATGCAGCTGATAAAAGTGTTAAATGAGTCTGATAAGAAATCTGGCTGTGCCAAGTATAAAGAGTAGAGGGCAAAGATCTTGGGGGGGGGGGGGGGGGATGACATAACATCGGAATAAAAGCGTCTCATTTCCCATGGGAGGGAGGAATGGAGAGCGAGAGAATGAATGTGTATATGAACTATAAATTATTTCAAGCATCGTATCGCCTCTTATTAGTGACTTAAAGAGTTACTGTTACTCAAGACAAACAATATCATTTCAAGGCCAGGAAGCAATATGTACCTTCCAACTAGATTACTCAGGTATGAGTCATTTCACAAGTTCTGAGAACCATTTAGGATTTTGTCATTTCCAGTATGTGATGTCATTGTATCAATCACCAAAAGCCACAATAATTTTTTTCTCAGGGGGAAAAGAAATCTAAGCAATATTGTTAAAGGGGCAATCTGCTTTTGCTACGTACATTTTTTTGCAGGACTTATACATGATATACACTCATTGACTCTTGAAGAATATAACTTCTAAATGACTCATGAGCTTAGTTCAACTGACCTAGCCCATTAGAACTATAACTTTGATATATTGGATGATCAGTCCTTTCATCAATAGCTCTGTCTATGAATTTAAGACTAACATTTCTCCAGGCTTATCCCTTCCTTTTTTTAAATCCAAACAGGGGTCGGCGGTGCCCTTTGTTATTGTTTCAAATGCGAGTTGCCCCTTTACATTATAGTTGTTATGAGCAGAGCACATTACTTATTTCAAATAGCCTGATATATTGTGATCCAATTGATCATAGAGAACTCAAATACACCGCTTCAACAGCAGAAAACAGGAAAATATGGTATAACGCATTAATAACACAGGCCGGGATGATCACTTTGTGGAGCGAAACGTTAGCTCTCCACTCACCTGTGCCGTGTCCGTAAGAGTGTTGAAATGCCCCCGTCGTCGTATTTCCAGATCCAATGCTGACCCCCTTGCTACCGTGGTTCTCGACACCTGATTTCGGCAAAACATTCTAATAACCTACCATGTAAGTCAAAAGGATTCTTGAAAATCTATGACAAATGGTAGCCTAAAAATGAGAAGACCCGCACTATGACTACTGTTTTATAATAGAAGCTATCGAGAAATGAATAAGTTATTCAAGAAGTTATAGTAAGGTCCGTGGGTCATCGCCGTGTTGGTAACGTTACTACTATCCAAGGAGCCAGGGGTTGGGTTGGGGGCGTGGAGGAGAATAATTCTTCTTCGGTATCAGGGCGTTCGCACATTTGTTTGTGCATGCCGCCACCTATTGATCAAGTTACACTTTGTGAAATGAAAATGAACTACCAACCAATCCTACACCTATAATAGCACTATTTAAAAATATATATAATAATTACAAATAAAATACAATAAATAAAAAAAACACCCCATTCCACTACTTTGACCCTAACTGATCCTACACCAGGCCGACGGCCTGGGACAATGGGACACTTTTGTTTAACACACCTTGTAACTCTGCAGTAAAACCTCTACACCCAAGTACTTCTCTGCAGCTGCCACCACCACATCTATTCTCTGTGATTTACATTCCATTGCTGTGGTACAGTTGATAACCATGACAATGAATGCTAAGAAGCCAACATTACTGAAGCACACATTTTTATCACTCTGTATTGGCCTAGGACTACTACTCACCCTTGACCCATCCTCCTCTACTCTCTTCAGAATACGACACCTTCTGTTCTACTCTGACCCTGGCAACCTGTCACTCTCAAACCGGGAACTTCTGATCTCCAGCAACATGAGTACCCACACAATTGACACACAGTTTTTTCCACCAATACTAGACATTCCATTTTTCCATGCCCTCATGCACACTTCTGCGTCGTGCTTCTACACCTGCATTGCTTGCTGTTTGGGGTTTTAGGCTGGGTTTCTGTACAGCACTTTGAGATATCAGCTGATGTAAGAAGGGCTATATAAATACATTTGATTTGATTCGCACATCTCGGAATCTCCTTCCTACACACTGCTGCAACATGACCATAAGCTTAGCATCCAAAACACCTTAACTGACTTATCCTTCCAAAGAGACATCAGTGACTGTAACATACTCTGTTTTACGGACTCATGGCGCTCTCCAGATATACTGTCCCCCTCCATACAGCCAGCTGGGTTCTCAGTACATTGCGCAGACAGGAATAAAGAATTCTCCGGGAAGAAGAAAGGTGTATGTTTCATGATTAACTACTCATGGTGTGATTGTGTCCTTTTGTTCACCGGATCTAGAATACCTCACAATCAATGTATAGTCTGCTGTCCCACTTGCTTCAAGATATACACCATTGTTCCTGTACCCAAGAAAGCAAAGCTATCTGAGCTAAATGACTATCATCAGGGAGCACTCACTTCTGTCATCTTGAAGACTTTTGAGGGGCTAGTTAAGGATCATATCACCTCCACCTTACCTGACACCTTAGGCCCACTTCAATTTGCATACCGCTCAAATAGATCCACAGACGACGCAATCGCCATCGCACTGCAGACTGCCCTATCCCATTTAGACAAGAGGAATACCTATGTAAGAATGCTGTTCATTGACTACAGCTCAGCCTTCAACACCATAGTAACTTCCATGGATTGTGTATGTGTGCCATTTTGAAGGTGAAGGGCAAGACAAAAAAACTAAGTGTGTTTGAATGCGGTATGGTAGTAGGTGCAAGCACAGCGGTTTGTGTCAAGAATCAGTACCCTACTGGGTATTTCACGATCAACAGTTTCACCATGTGTATCAAGAATGTAAGATGGCGCCGGAGAAGAAGGCAGACGTTTTACAACCCCCAACCGATTGTGTTTTCTTTATTCGATTATTTGCCTTGTTTGTAACTTATTTTTTAAACTTATTTTGTACATAATGTTGCCGCTACCGTCTCTTATGACCGAAAATAACTTCTGGACATCAGGACTGTGATTACTCTCCACGGACAGGTATAATCCTTTTTTCCTTTAACGAGTCTGATGAGGCCGACGCAAACAATATATTGCTTTATTGGGAATAGACCTAGATCCCTGTGATTTGCGTGAAGAGGAAGTGGAGGAAAAGGGTCCAGAGGGCGAATTTGAAGGCGATCGAATAAACCCCTACTTCCTTCCATTCTGCTAGCAAACCTGCAATCTTTGGACAATAAAATAGAAGACTTACGCGGAAGATTAAACTACAAACGAGACATTCAAACCTGTAATATCTTATGCTTCACGGAGACGTGGCTGAACAACGACACTATCAACATACAGCTGGCTGGTTATACGCTGCATCGGCAGGATAGAACAGCGGTGTCTGGTAAGACAAGGGGTGGTGGACTATGTATTTTTGTAAATAACAGCTGGTGAACAATATCTAAGGAAGTCATGACAAACTGTAGACCACACTACCTACCTAGTGACTTTTCATCTGTATTCTTCCTAGCTGTTTACATACCACCACAGTCATAGGCTGGCACGAAGAGAGCATTGAATGAGCTGTATTCCGCCACAAGCAAACAACAAAACGTTAACCCAGAGGCGGCACTCCTATTAGCCGGGGACTTCAATGCAGGGAAACTTAAATCTGTTTTACCAAATTTCTATCCTCAACAGAGGGGCCCCTCAGGGGTGCAAGCTCAGTCCCCTCCTGTACTCCCTGTTCACTCATGACTGCACGACCAGGCATGACTCCAACACCATAAATAAGTTTGCCGTTGACACAACAGTGGTAGGCCTGATCACAGACAACGACGAGACAGCCTATAGGGAGGAGGTCAGAGACCTGGCCGTGTGGTGCTAGGACAACAACCTCTCCCTCAACGTGATCAAGACAAAGGAGATGATTGTGGACTACAGTAAAAAGAGGACCGAGCACTCTCCCATTCTCATCGACGGGGCTGCAGTGGAGCAGGTTGAGAGCTTCAAGTTCCTTGGTGTCCACATCACCAACAAACTAACATGGTCCAAGCACACCAAGACAATTGTGAAGAGGGCACAACAAAACCTACTCCCCCTCAGGAGACTGAAAAGATTTGGCATGGGTCCTCAGATCCTCAACAACTGCAACATCGGGAGCATCCTGACTGGTTACACCGCTGCCTGGTATGGCAGGGCACTACAGAGGATAGTGCGAATGACCCAGTACATCACTAGGGCCAAGCATCCTGCCATCCAGGACCTCTATACCAGGTGGTGTCAGAGGAAGGCCCTAAAAATGGTCAAAGACTCCAGCCAACCTAGTCATAGACTGTTCTCCCTGCTACCGCACGGCAAGCGGTACGGGAGCACCAAGTCTATGTCCAAGAGGCTTCCAAACAGCTTCTACCCCAGTAGTCATAAGACTACTGAACACCTAATCAAATGCCTCCCCCCCACACACACCACCCCACCTATTTTACACCTCTGCTACATTCTGTTGTTATCATCTATGCATACTCACTTTAATAACTCTACCTACATGTACATATTACCTCAACTGACCGGTGCCCCCGCACATTGACTCTGTACCGGTCCCCCCCTGTATATAGTCTCGCTATTGTTATTTTACTGCTGCTCTTTAATTACTTGTTACTTTTATTTGTAATTCTTATCTGTATTTTTTTTTTTTTATATATTAAACTGCATTGTTAGTTATGGGCTCGTAAGTAAGCATTTCACTGTAAGGTCTGCAACTGTTGTATTCGGCGCATGTGACTAATACAATTTAATTTGAATGGTCCACCACCTGTCCAGTATTTATGCTGTAATAGTTTATGTGTAGGGGGGCTAGGGTCAGTCTTTAATATCTGGAGTATTTCTCCTGTCTTATCCAGTGTCCTGTGTGAATTTAAGTATGCTCTCTCTCTAATTCTCTTTCTTTCTTTCGGAGGACCTGATCCCTAGGACCATGCCTCAGGACTACCTGGGCTGATGACTCCTTGCTGTCCCCAGTCCACCTAGTCATGCTGCTGCTCCAGTTTCAACTGCTCTGCCTGCGGAACCCTTACCGGATGTGTTCACCGGACATGCTACCTTGTCCTAGACCTGCTGTTTTCAACTCTCTAGAGACAGCAGGAGCGGTAGAGATACACTGAATGATCGGCTATGAAAAGCCAACAGACATTTACTCCTGAGATGCTGACCTGTTGCACCCTCTACAATCAGTGTGATTATTTTTATTTGACCTTGCTGGTCATTTAAGAACATTTGAACATCTTGGCCATGTTTTGTTATAATCTCCCCCCGGCACAGCCAGAAGAGGACTGGCCACCCCTCATAGCCTGGTTCCTCTCTAGATTTCTTACTAGGTTCTGTCTTTTCTAGGGAGTTTTTCCCTAGCCACCGTGCTTCTACACTTGCATTGTTTGCTGTTTGGGGTTTTAGGCTGGGTTTCTGTACAGAACTTTGTGACATCGGCTGATGTAAGAAGGGCTTCATAAATACATTTGATTTATTGATTGATTGATTGGTTGATTTACCAGTCACCAGCCAATAATAGACATCCAGCCAACTTGATACAACTGTAGGAAGCATTGGAGTCAACATTGTCCAGCATCCCTGTGGACCGCTTTCAAAACCTTGTAGAGTCCATGCCCCAACTAATTGATGATGTTTTGATGGCAAGAGGGGGGAGTGCAACTCAATATTAGGAAGGTGTTCCTAATGTTTGGTATACTCAGTGTACATTCTATTTCTGCAGTCAGTTGAAAACAATGGCAATGAATGCTAAGAAGCAAACCTTACTGAAGCACAAATTCATATTACTCTTTACTGGCCTAGGCCTAGTACTCACCTACATAAGGGACTCAAGTGGCATTTCCCGTATGGTTGATGAGGATCTCTATATTGCAAATGTACGGTCCCTTACTTGACGTCCGCGAGTGTTATTA
Organism: Oncorhynchus mykiss; assembly: GCF_013265735.2. Classification (NCBI taxonomy): domain Eukaryota; kingdom Metazoa; phylum Chordata; class Actinopteri; order Salmoniformes; family Salmonidae; genus Oncorhynchus; species Oncorhynchus mykiss. Next base: position 16,022,148 of record NC_048593.1, read on the forward strand.
AAATAGGCAGACGGCCTCAGGTCGTGCCCCAGGGCCCGGGAAGTCATCAAATAAAGTCTCCTGGACATTTGGTTTCCGCGTTATAAAACGTGACATTTTTTATCATTTTTCCGCTGTACTGGAAAATTCCAACAGATGGCGACTGGCTGCTTATTGCAAATGGACAAAACATCCCCAAATGGACTTCGAAGATGAAATTCAGTGAGCACAGGTTTGGCCAAATGGGCTTTTAGCCCAGAAACAAGATGGCGTCGAGGCCTCAATGCTTTTTGAGTTAAGGCCCATTTTCTGGTATTAAAGGTCGAAAACAGTAATACAGCGCTAATTTGACTGCTTCACGTCAAAGTACATAAACCTACGGTGTAAGGAAAAAAGAAACAGCCGTTTATCTATTGTAAATTATGAGAAATTGTACACAATGTCCGTTTGCTGATGGTTAAAGAAATGTGTGTGGTTTTTAAAAAAGTTTTAGATCCAGTTGCGGCATGTTCAGGCAAATCCGTTAAGGTGGGTTTCGAAGCTCTACGTGATTTTCTGAACCCACACACACACAGACACACACACACACAGACACACACACACACACACACACACACACACACACACACACACACTGTCAATGGGGAATGACACAGTTTGAGGCTTACAGACACACAGAGCCTACAATAGTCACCTGCGTTTGAACTACAGCTCTGAAGGTTAGAGCTTAAGTCGATAGTGCACGGTGAGTTATGTGGCTCTAGAAGGTTTTCAGGCCAAGAAACAGCCTCGTACATTTGCAATGACTACAATTAATTTTGAACGTCGCGAAAATGCCGACATTTAAAAAAGTCCCAGAATCACAAGTCTAGGTGCGTTGAAACCGCCTCAGCCCATAGAGACCCTAAAGTGTATTTACTATATCTCTTTCAGGGACCGCGTAGCAACGCCCGGAAAAAGTGAATTTTCAGCACTTATTAAGGTCGCTGCTCGGTCTCCGAATGACCTATCGACCCGAAACTTGGGATTCGGTGTTGCCTCAGCTAGGCCTACACATAATGTCAGAACCCGCAGCTTGAATGTAATTACTTGTTTAAGTTTTTATTATGATTTTAAAAGAAGGCGCTGTGAATTTTGGGCCTGCTCTGAAATATGTGATAGTTGGCTTCTAAACATGTTGGACAAAGTGGGTTTGGTGTCAGTATCTATAAGTTTGGTGTCAGTATGATATCTTATTGACTGATGGCTGACTCCATGGCAGTATAATATATTGGCATTGTACATTTCATATTGCAAATGGACAGTGTACATTTCGAATGTATTTAATGAGGGATTTACCATTACCAGATGGACATGCTGAAATCCAACAAGCGATGGAGAGGAACTACCATCACTGCTCGACCATCCTGAGTTCAACGAGCCAGTCAATTGGGCATTTCTGCAGTATATTAGACCCTATCCAATTCGTGATGGTAAATGCCCATTGTAAGACATTGCAAATAGACAGCCGTGCACTGGTAACCTGAACGGTTTACCAGGAGCGTATTTTTTATTATGGCTCTAAATGTCTTCAGGGAGGTGCTAGGGGTCCATGGCCAGGCAGGGAGCACCTCCCACCGGGTCCTGCCAATGGGGGTCGCCCCTGGTAATTTTGGACATTTAAAAAAATACATTTTTAAAAAACGACAGAGTCCCATTTCTCTCTCATCGCACCAACGAGTGATGGAGAGTAACCACTATCACTGCTTGTCCGTTCAACGAGCCAGTCAGTTGGGCATTTCTACAGTATATTAGACCATGTCCAATTCACGATGGTAAATGCCCATTGTAAGACATTGCAAATGGACAGTTTACATTTGTCCATTTCCAATGTATTTAATTAGGGATTTTCCATCACTAAATGGACAGGCTGAAATCAAAACCAATGAGAAAGTCTTACTTCCTATGATCAAACATGACAAATAGACCTTCTAGGTTGATTCAGGGCTTAACATAATGATATATCATTTGGTCAGTATAAATGCCATTTGGACTTTGCTTATGCCATTTGTGTAACGGATCTCGTCCTCCTCTTCAGAGGAGGAGTAGCAGCGAGAAGGATCAGAGGACCAATTTTTAGCGTGGTAAGCGTTCATGATGTAATATTTAATGAATCAAACTGAACACTGAAATACAAAAAAACAATAAAGTGAACGACCAAAAAGTGAAACAGTCCCGTCTGGCGACATACACGAAGACAGAAAATAAACACCCACCAAACACAGGTGGAAAAAGGCTACCTAAGTATGATTCTCAATCAGAGACAACTAACGACACCTGCCTCTGATTGAGAACCATACTGGGCCGAACACAGAAACCAACATAGAAAAACAAACATAGACTGCCCACCCCAACTCACGCCCTGACCATACTAAAACAAAGACAAAACAAAGGAACTAAGGTCAGAATGTGACAATTTGGACATGGTTCACTGACTTTTGGGTTTGGAAGCCAACTTCCTATGATCACATATGGCAAATGGACATAACATCCTGATTTGGTACTTTCAATACTTATATATGCCATTTGGACATTTCTTATGCCATTTGGACATGGTTCACTGACTTTTGGGTTTGGAAGCCAACTTCCTATGATCATATATGGCAAATGGACATAACATCCTGATTTGGTACTTTCAATACCTATGTATGGCATTTGGACATAGTTCACTGACTTTTGGGTTTGGAAGCCAACTTCTTATGATCACATATGGCAAATGGACATAACATCCTGATTTGGTACTTTCAATACTTATATATGCCATTTGGAAATTTCTTATTCCATTTGGACATGGTTCGCTGACTTTTGGGTTTGGAAGTCAACTTCCTATGATCATATATGGCAAATGGACATAACATCCTGATTTGGTACTTTCAATACCTATGTATGGCATTGGACATTTCTTATGCCATTTGGACATGGTTCGCTGACTTTTGGGTTCGGAAGCCAACTTCCTATGATCACATATGGCAAATGGACCTTATGGACCTGATGGACCTTAGGTTTTAAAAAATGTATTTTTATTTTTAGATTTTCAAAATGTCACCCTTGGGACATGACTTTATGACCATTTGCCATATGAAAATCTACGGTGGAGCATGCTCGCCATCTTTGGGATTTCCGCTTGCAATATGGTTTTGATGAACTGCCGTCCATTTGAGTGGTGTTTGCGATTGTGTATATGGTTCGCCCAATGCCAATAAGTTGCCATTCATTTTTGTCCATTTCATGGGGGTCTTCCCTTACCCTTGACCCATCATCCTCTACTCTCTTCACTGTCTCAGCATACAACACCTTCTGTTCTACTCTAACCCTGGCAACCTCAACCTGTCTCTCTCGCACCAGGCTCTTCTGATTCTCAGCAACATGGGCACCCCCACAATTGACACACACAGTTTTGCCCTCCTGCAGACCCACATCTCGAAATCTCCCTCCTACACACTGCTGCAACATGACCATAAGCTTGGCATCCTAAACATCGTAGTGGGTTTGGCACAAAAGCTCTGACAGGATACCTGACATATCCTACCATTACTTTGTCAGGTAAAGACTGCTTCAAAACTCAAAAAGGACAGACAGTGTCTTCTTAGTTTCACCACACTCGCACATCGGGCATCACAGACACAGGGAATCTTCCATTTCAGATGCTCCATGTTAACGCTGTCCTCAACGCCATCCTGCTCCGGAGAGCACAGGTCTTGTCCCTAGGCCGTGACATGAGCGCCCTCTTTTTCTGGACAGAAGAAACACAGAAAATCATCACAAGTCCACTTCGAGCTACCTTCACCGATTATCTCTGGGGTGGCGCATGAAGTAGATGCAAATTATATACCTTTAGTTTTTGATAGTACCTGGAGTGGTACTTCATCCATACTATTGTTCTTTGATGAAGAGTCTTTCCCTTCTCACATAGAGTTAGACTTTGTGAGATACCCTGTAAGAACTTTTGTACCCAAGCACCTCCAGTGTCATAAATGCAAAAGATTTGGTCATGTGTCAAGTGTATGCATACAGGAAGAGTATCATATGCCAGCTGAGGTAAAATGCTGCAAATGTGGTGGTGAATATGCACCCCAAATTCCTGAAGCAACCTGTTAGGGTGAAGGAGACAGAGTTAGCAAGAATAAGGGCTGTTCAACGTTTGTCCTATCAGGAGCCCGGAGTTGGTTAGAAGAGTTGAAGGGGCAAGTGGCATTGAAAAACAATGGTAGTAGAGCCACCAGTGAATACTTCTCGTCAAGTAAGGGATCCTGACATATTGCATATGAAAAAGTATAATTTGTATAATTTACTGCAGCGGTCATAAACTGTACAGCACAAGCGGAGAAGAAATCAGAGAAAATCAGCATCATTGTGAGTGTGGCTGAAAGCTTTTTGGGTCTCCTTGATTTTACAGCTGAGGCCTTGCAAGGAATCCTGTTAACAACTTTTCTGCCCTCACAGGTCTCTGAGCCTGTGTAGGAATGAGATCTCGATAGGACTATGACTGAAGGAGTGGGATGGGTTTGGATTTGTCTCTTTTTTTCTTTTTTTTCTGCAATGGACTTAAAGCTGCAATATGTAACTTATTGGGGAACCCGACAAAATTCACATAGAAATGTGAATTCTAATGCATTGGCTCGGGTGGTTGATGTCCTTGATGATCTTTTGGCCTTCCTATGACATCAGGTGCTGTAGGTGTCATGGAGGGCAGGTAGTTTGCCCCCAGTGATGTGTTGTGCAGACCGCACCACCCTCTGGAGAGTCTTGCGGTTGAGGGCGGTGCAGTTGCCGTACCAGGCTGTGATACAGCCCGACAGGATGGTTTCGATTGTGCATCTGTAAAGGTTTGTTAGGGTTTTGGGTGACAAGCCAAATTTCTTCAGCCTCCTGAGGATGAAGAACACTGTCTATGTGAGTGGACCATTTCAGTTTGTCTGTGACGTGTACACCGAGGAACTTAAAACTTTCCACCTTCTCCACTGCTGTCCCTTCAATGTGGATAGGGGGATGGTCCCTCTGCTGTTTCCTGAAGTCCGCGATCATCTCATTTGTATTGTTGACATTGATTGAGAGGTTGTTTTTCTGACACCACACTCCGAGTGCCCTCACCTCCTCCCTGTAGGCTGTCTCATCGTTTTTGGTAATCAAGCCCACTACTGTTGTGTAGTTTGCAAAATTGATGATTGAGTTGGAGGCGTGCATGGCCACGCAGTCTTGGGTGAGCAGGGAGTACAGGAGGGGGCTGAGAAAGCACCCTTGTGGGGCCCCAGTGTTGAGGTTCATCGAAGTGGAGATGTTTTTTCCTTCCTTCCCCACCTGGGGGCGACCAGTCAGAAAGTCCAGGAACCAATTGTACAGGGCGGGGTTGAGACCCAGGGCCTCTAGCTTGATAATGAGCTTGGAGGGTACTATGATGTTGAATGCTGAGCTGTAGTCAATGAACAGCATTCTTACATAGGTATTCCTTTTGTCCAGATGGGATAGGGTAGTGTGCAGTGTGATGGCGATTGCGTTGTCTGTGGACCTGTTGGGGGGGTATGTAAACTGAAGTGGGTCTAGGGTGGCAGGTAAGGTGGAAGTGACATGATCCTTGACTAGTCTCTCAAAGCACTTCATGATGACAGAAGTGAGTGCTACGGGGCGGTAGTCATTTAGTTCAGTTATCTTTGCCTTCTTGGGGACAGGAACAATGGTAGCCATCTTGAAGCATGTGGGGACAACAGACTGGGATAGGGAGCGATTGAATATGTCCGTAAACACACAAAAGTATTTGGTTTTAAATATATCAAAAGTAAATGTAATCGCTAAATATTCTTAAGTATCAAAAGTAAAAGTACAAAAAAAGCACACTTCAACAGTCAGACATCATTTACAAATGAAGCATTTGTGTTTAGTGAGTCTGCCAGATCAGATGCAGTTGGGATGACAAGGGATATTCTCTTGATAAGTGTGTGATTTAGAAAATGTTCCTGTCCTGCTAGGCTTTGAAAATGTAACGAGTGCTTTTGGGTGTCAGGGAAAATGTAAGGAGTAAAAAGTACATTATTTTCCTTAGGAATGTAGTGGAATAAAAGTTAAAGTTGTCAACAATATAAATAATAAAGTACATATACCCCCAAAAAACTACTTAAGTAGTACTTTAAAGTATTTTTTACATCACTGGGAAAAATTGATCTGCTTGACACGCCCGATATTCATTCTGCAAAATTCATGCACTTTGGTTGGAGTGAGCCAACGGCAGTCCCTTCCCTTATGTCCTCAGAGCCACCACTTTGTGATATACAACAAGGTGTACTCCAAGCTTTATGTGTCATTTTAAAACGCCGGAGGGAGATAGAGAGCTACAACAGAATCGTGGTGAGTCTCAAAGTGGAGGATTTCTCTCTGTGTCTTTGCCTATATCTAGTAAATTTAGCTGATGTCGATATTCGTTTGACATTCTTTTCAAAACATTCTTTTTTACAAACACCAAAAAGTACAAATCACTTGTGAGGCAAGTAATGTGTGGACTAAGAATCCGTATTTTGGATATCTGCTAAAAAAAGTAGGCTTCTTCTATAGGTGCTTTGTGAGAGAACCCCCTTTTCTATTGTGTAATTGTGAGATCACGTTAGCCTGCAACATAATGTACAGTGCCAAATGTCCTGGGACGAGTTTCCTATCGTCAGTCATTATTATCTGATTATGCCCAAGAGCTACACTATCCACATAAATTGGGCAGTGTGACACATCAGCATGGCCACAAACTCAAAGATTCACCCCTTCTGTCCTGGCCCGACAGTAGTCTGTGTCATTATAAGTCCTTGTCAGTGTCAAGAAATACTGCCAGTCTTGAACTGAGTATGTTCTGTGAAATCACCACTAGGTGGAATCATGGTGCAGGTTTTGACTGTCACATCTCCCTCACTGCAAACCCAATACTTTGTAAAAACACTACATGACCAAAAGTATGTGGAATCCAGCTCATCGAACATCTCATTTCAAAATCATGGGCCTTCATTTGTAGTTGGTCCCCCCTTTGCTGCTATAACAGCCTCCACTCTTCTGGGAAGGCTTTCCACTAGATGTTGTAACATTGCTTCTGGGACTTGCTTCCATTCAGCCACAAGAGCATTAGTGAGGTCGGGCACTGATGTTGGACGATTAGGCCTGGCTCACAGTCGGCGTTCCAATTCATCCCAAAGGTGTTAGATGGGGTTGAGGTCAGGGCTCTGTGCAGGCCATTCATGTTCTTCCACATCGATCTCGACAAACCATTCCCATTCTGTGAGCTTGTGTGGCCTACCACTTCACGGCTGAGACGTTGTTGCTCCTAGACTTTTCCACTTCACAATAACAGCACTTACAGTTGACTGTGGCAGCTCTAGCAGGCCAGAAATTTGACTTGTTGGAAACTAATTTGAAGGGGTGTCCACATACTTTTGTATATATATTGTTTTGAATATATTCTATTTTAATATATTCAACTAATCATATCAATGATGGGACTGGGGTCGAGGGCATAGGTCTCGAAGGGGTCAACACTGAATAAAAATATAAACACAACATGCAACAATTTCAAAGATTTTACTGAGTTACAGTTCATGTGAGGAATCTATGGATTTCACATGACTGGGAATACAGATTTGCATTTCTTGGTCACAAGGTATTTTTGTGCATTCAAATTGCCTATAGATAAAATGCAAATTGGGTTCGTTGTCCGTAGTTTATGCCTGCCCACACCATAACCCCGCCACCACCATGGTGCACTCTGTTCACAACGTTGACATCAGCCATCCACTCGCCCACACGATGCCATACACATGGTATGCGGTTGTGAGGCCGTTTGGACGTACTGCCAAATTCTGTAAAACAATGTTGTGGTAGAGAAATTAACATTCAATTATCTGGCAACAGCTCTGGTTGACATTCCTGCAGTCAGCATGCCAATTGCATGCTCCCTCAAAACTTAAAGTATGTTTTTTGTAATTCTACTCATTTTGCCATGGGGCAGAGAGACATTTTTGCAGTTTTAAATCTGATTTCCTGCAATTCTACCCATTTTTCCATGGGATGGAGATCATTTTTGTGCAGTTTTAAAGCATATTTTCTACAAATCTACGTCTTTTGCCAGTCAGGGCCCGTGGGCACATGCCCTGTGTGCCCGGTCAGTATTCAGCCATGATTACCTCAAGTTTAGATAACTAACTTACCAATCTAAAAATTGTTAGCTGACATGGCTAATTGAGTGACTGTCAGTGACTGACAAACAAGAGAAAAACTGGTAATGCACAACCACTTTAGACCCTGGTTCAATTCCAGGCTGTATCACCACCGGCCGTGATAGGGAGCCCCATAGGGCGGCGCACAACTGGCCCAGTGTCGTCCGGGTTTGGTCGTGGTAGGCCACCATTGTAAATAAGAAGTTGTTCTTAACTGACTTGCCTAGTTGAATAAAGGTTAAATAAATGAAATATTTTACAAATATGCCTGGAGCCGGCCCTGTATCCCCTTCATAATCGTCTTTGGTCCGCAAGTCATACGCTGTCTGTTTGGTGTTATAGGACACTTTCTGATCAGGATCATAGGAATAGTTCAAGGAAATAGGTCTAGCAACTACTCAGAAGGAGAAAGGGTGAGTGCATGAAGTGATGAAGTGAGTTGTGACATTTCCCATCCTTCATGCCTTGGTGTGACTGACAGCAGCCGCCTTCCTTTGTTATACTGTATTGTCAATGGCATGGTGCATGGCCTAAAGATTGTGGCCAGTAGCCATGATGATAATGGCAGCAACAGGGTAAAGTGCGAGAGTAGCGAGTAGCCAGCCCATAGAGATATCACCTCCGGCTCACAGTCTCACTGTTTACTGCAGCTTTAATTTTCCTCTGTTGCCTTGTAGAAATGGCTGATTCCGAATCTGTTATCAGTTGCTCTGTGTCTGCTTGCATACTTTTTCTCCTTTGCACCCCAGTTTCTCTACTTGCACATTCATCTTCTGCACATCTATCACACCAGTGGTTAATTGCTAAACTGTAATTATTCCGCCACTATGGCTTGTTCATTGCCTTACCTCCCTTATCTTTCCTCATTTGCATACACTGTATATAGACTTTTTCTATTGTGTTATTGACTGTATGTTTGTTTATTCCATGTGTAACTCTGTTGTTGTTTGTTTAACACTGCTTTGCTTTATCTTGGCCTGGTTGTGGTTGTAAATGATAACTTGTTCTCAATTAGCCTACCTGGTTAAATAAAGGTGAAATAAAATATAAAATACTTGCCAAGGGATGGAGGGAGAGTCAGACAGAGATAGATTGTGTGTGTGTGTGTGTGTGTGAGAGAGAGAGAGAGAGAGAGAGAGGCTTTGCCTTTGAGTTGTTATTGGATCCAAGAGACCATAGTTTCTTACCTTCGTAGTATTTTCTGGTTGAACAATACAATGAAGATAGATGAGATCCTTCACCTTTTTGATTTCACAATTTAATGCACCTCTAGAAATAGCGCACGTAATTGCCTTGATACATTTCTGATGACATTGATAAACAAATAGTGATTATTTTTGTATTTTTACTGCACAAATGACATTTCATCGTCTTTGATGATGTTGATTTTTTTTTTAAAAGCAGTTCAATACGACTTTTCTATAATCCCATTTTGCAAGTGGAAATGCGAACTCTCGCTCATACTATACAGTGCACACATAGGATGCAATGCCCAGAACGGATATGTAGCCTGCTTGAGTAAAATGTAAGCGTCACTTAATACCGATTATATTGAATTCAATTATAGCAGACCGCTATTGAGCACGCCAAAGAAATGAATGTGATGACGCAATGAGTTAAGTGGGCGGAGACTGGTCAGGCAAAAGGAACCATGGCTTCCGTGCAAGCCGAGGTAAGCAAGAGGGGCATATTTACATCAAGATTGGTTTCCTGCAGCTGTGTGTTTTTGTATGACTGTGGGCTTGCCCGTTTCAACAAATGTTGTAGTTTTAGGTCAAAAAACTTAAACGAGGATAAATGTTGTGAGACCTCTGCTTTCAGTATATTTCAAACTGCCCGCCCGGTACTGTCAATTCTGAAACCCTGCTTTTGTGTCGGTAGGGCAATTGAATGTGCTTGTATCGCTAGGAGGATGCGCTGCCCCGGAATCTGAATTGTGCATGTTGATGCATTCAGCTTTGTTCAGTCATACAAGTTCCAGGGCCTTGTCGCCATCCGGCTCTTCTGCTAGCTAGTGTTTTACCTGTGCAAACCACAAACTCACATTATTGCAATTGATTTAACTCTTGCTTAACTATTGACATTTTTCTACACCCTTTTTAGGGCATTTTCTATTGCGAGAGTAATCTGTCCCCCCCCACTGTTTCCCACAATATACAGGGAGCTGCTAGCTAGCTGCTTAGCTTAACGTTAGCTAACAAGTTAGCTTTTTGTAATATTAACGCGCTGCCTAACGTTATTTATGAATCGAACTTGGATACATGTATTGGGGTCCAAACAGGGCTCTGGTCCAAGGATGTAGCTATCGTTGATAAACGTGAAAAACAATAACGTATATTATCGAAGTAACTAGCGTTATTCCGGTTAGTGTATAATTTCAAATTCCCTCTCAAATCAAGCGACTAGCATAGCTGGTGTTGGCTGCACGATACAAAAGTTGACTACAGCTCGACAATGGAGCTCGCTAGCTTGGAACTCCTGCTAATCCCCAGTTAACCAGCTAGTACATGTGAGATCCAACACAACTATGAAAGGAATCTAGTTGATTTTAAAAGGATAGCTAAGGTAACGCCACAGAAGAGCAACGCTTGTAGTATGCACAGGGAAGTATACGGGTTTGTTAGCTAGCTATGTACAGTGTAGCCAAATAAACTTGAGTACAGTAACAAGTTGCTTAGTCCAGCAGACAGTGGCTCGTTGCGGGACGAAACAAAGTAACAAGCATAAGCATACGGATTTGTTCAAATGAAGCCAGAAGTGACTGCAGCTGGTAACATTGTTGCACGCACTTCCCAACACCCTCAGTGTTGACTCAACAAACAAGGTCGCATGATTAGCTCACGGGTCGTAGAAATGTAATTTGATCAATATGTAAATAGACTTCGGTAATATCAAGTGGTCCCTGGAGAAGTGGGTACATTCAACACCCAATGGCACGCCCAGCGAAGGAAAGATGCACTGTGTGAAAAAGTCAGTGACACACACTGACTGACCTAAAATGATATATCCCATATTGGTCTTAGTCTGGCCAACCCAAGATGTACTGTGCAGTAGGCTAATAGTAGTACCTATTATTGAGACATAAACTGAGTCCAGAAATCCACAGGTTTCAGATTTCCCTCCCAAATTCAGGCTTTTGTTCTTAGTCACACTGTTTATTTATAGAAAAACAAAATGTTATGTTCTAAGTCCATAGCAATGCTTAAACCAGATCAGGAGACAGATTTTTCCCTAAAAGCGAAGAAATTTTGATTTTTAGTAAAGTTACCCTTTAATTCAAGTGTGAGGCATCTAGCACGGTTTTTGTAGCACATGAGTGAGTTTGCAAAAAAATGTCCACTGGATTAATGTAAATAATTATATAATTCTGACAGATGTGTTCTATTGGTTTACTTTCAACTTTCTTTCATTGTGTAACAGCCAAAGGAATTATCCATATCATATTAGCAACCCATGATAGTTATTGCATCTTTAAATCCCCCCTCTTTCTATTGGACATTTCCATCTCTGCATGAAACCCCTTGCATGTGTGGTGCGCATTAGCGTAGGTCTACTGCCACGTGTACATTGCTGCGCCTAATTATGTGAATAAATAAAATTTGATCAACTTTTTAAGCTAAACTGTCCAATCAGTTCCATCAGCCCTATACATTGATAGTGTTTATCGCCACTACACTAATTTGATACATATCAGTGGGGATTAAGAAGTGAGTATACGTAATGCCCACTGAATAAGTGGGTATACGGCCTGTACCTGCGTATACCCTCCACTAGACCACTGGTAATATCTACTCAAGAACTCTCATGTACATTTCATTTGCAATTTTGTGACAATCCGCTCTTATCCGACAGGGAGTTCGAATTATGTTTCACTTAAGGACAGTCTCCTTCAACACTCCCTGGCAGGTTCCTTCTATTGAGAGGTACCACTCCTCAGTCCTCTCGATCTGTTTGAAGATGCCGATGGGACAACATGCATCTGGCTTGTTGACAGGGAGGAATCTTCTAATCTGAGGTTGTTGCCTTCTGCACCCAAAGATCCATTCATTATAGCTCCAGAGCCACATAGCCAACATATGTTTTTTTTCTTGCAGACAATAGCCTACACATGCCAGTAATAACCACACACATCATGCCCATTGCATTTGCTTTGGCAGGGAACACAGGAATGGATGTTGTTAATGTTTGTTTATACTGGCCCCTGAATCAAATAGATAGTTCATGGTTTACTGACGTGTTGCCTTATTTTTGACTTTGCTTTGAATATTAATATTGTGAGTGTGTAGACCTAAATTGTGATTAAAGTCCCTAGTGAGTCCCAGAGCCTGCTTTGTTGTTTGAGCCAGATAAAGGGGGGGGGGGGGGGGGGCTGACCTAATTTATCCAAAATTGACTTTATTTTGACCCTGTGGTAGTTGTTGCAGCCATTAGCAGCCATTTTGGAGGAGAGCATTGGGAAACATTAGTGGAGAGAATTCTAAAAAAATTATTCTTCAACCCAAATGTTCTTTACAGAAGTCAAAAATGTTGGAAGGAGAAGCGGATTGATGATACAAGAATGTCGAACTGTTGACTTGCGGTGGTCTGGGTAAACGTGAATGCCTCTGGACTGGCAAATTCCACTTCTTGCTCATCGTTAGCCACGGAAGCTAGTTCTTCCCTGCAGTCTTCCCTCCCTCTGTCAGTTGTTGGGCATCAGTGAGCATGCTCAGCACTGAGCTGAGCTCTGCTGCTCCTGTTGGATAGACAGGGTACTGGGCAGAGCTGACAACTAGGCCTCTGGCCTTAACAGGAACGACCGGCTCTTTATGGCGTCAGCTCGGCTCCTTGAAGGCACGGCATCTCTGTTGCTGACAAAGGTATGGTGCACTGTGGTAAGGGGGGAGTAACAAGGTGGGGGCCACATTACTGCAACCTTACACTGATCCTCTGACTCTGTTTTAGTGGAATAGGGGAATCATTGCTCTTTATTTCTCTATGCATCACTCATGTTGTAGTTATCACAGTATTTCTTTCATCTCTATTTTTAATTTGTTAGGCAACTGGTAAATCATTTAATAGCTACCTGGCCTCAAGCTGTATGTATGTAGCCTATTGTTTGCGATGTGCAGGTAGGATATGTGTAGATATGGGTTTAGCTAGTTCCAGTGTGAGGTGGCTGAAGTGCATTCGACTTATCTCTCAAATGGTGAAGGAGTGGGTGAACTGGCCGATTTGGGATGCATCTTGTGCTCTCTCTCATTGGATAGGAGACTGTGAAGGGAAAAACCCTGATCTTCCTTGTTTTTGGGTCATGATGGAGCATGCAGCTTATCATCTACAAAGATCCCACTCTGGTTGGGAAAACATGTGATGCTTCTTTTCGGTGGAACACTTATTTGATGGGTAGGCCTCTTTAGTTCAGGCTATTCTGATTAAGTCCAGCAGCAGTGCAATACTTGAATGGAAAGTGAATACTGCTGTGTTCTACAGATGATTTGCATTGCAATGCAAACAATTTCATCAATGTCATTTGAGTTAGATGCAGTCGGAACAGATCATAATGCTGTTGCCAACACCATTCAGGTTGTTGGTGGGCGATAAATCCACTTAGTGTTAAACTGTACAAAACAACAGACAATGACCCATATGGACTCCTTAGTGTTAGGCCTACCTCAGAACAGCTTATCCAGTGTTTAATTCTTTTTTTTTTAATGACGAATTGGGAACTTCTTGGCCCCTGGTGGGTGAGGAGTTCAAGTTTGTGACTGGAAAGTGGTTCTTGCATTAAGATTGACGTAGGGTGGTATAATTTAGTATTTTTGTGCTTTGTTAAAGGGAAATCATTGTTCCTAAGAAGGTAATAGCTTACTGTTTTAGTACGGTGCAGCACCAAAATAATCTGTTCTTGTTAGGTACGTGATTAATATTTATGCTACCTGCAAATGTACGCAAGGCCGAGTATCAGAGACTTGGCCAGAGAAACTGTTTCCCTAATTTTCGACAAAGAAAATATTGTACATCTTGTTGATGTGATTAGGCCTTTGCAGTAAATCATATTTTGGACTGTGTCACCGGTTGATGCCAGTGATTGAAATCATCCAGTAAATGTTGATGATTTTATAACTAGACGTTCACATTCTGAAATGTGGTAAACCCCTTGACAGTTTTCCCATTGCCCATTGTTGTCTCTTGATATCGTTTCACGAAATGGCTGCAATGTTTTTTTCCCTCTTCCTTCTCCATGAAAAAAAGCAGGGCTCCATCTGAGCATGCCCAGTAAAGGCCATGTCAGAGCTTTCTACAGAGAGTTGGTCATGTGACCTGAGCTGGGACAGTGCATGTGTGGGAAGCTAGATGTTGAGTGTGGGGCTCTACTTTCGCCCTTTCCCTTTTCCTCCTCCCCCATCAATGGTGATTCACTGCTTTATCCATGTACTTCAATGGTTGCCTGGGGGCGAACTTGACAGAAAAGGATGGGATTATTACAATCTCCATTTTTTTTATGTCTCGACTCTCTTCTAATGGGGCTTGCTCAGATGGATCTCAGTTGTCTTTTTAAATAGTTTGGGAATTGACAGCCTCCTTAATTTCTGTCTTTTTTTTTTGGAAGCTAAACCCCATGATTGATTGGTTAATTAATTAAGCTAATCGATTGAATTGTGTCAAGGTTCCACAGACTTGGCCATGTCTTTTACCTGTAGACCAGAAACGCTCAGGTTTATCAATCAAGAGAACGAGATGCCCAGCAAGACTTGATCAGCTGGCGATAGCCTAGTATGTGTCTGGCTAAACCATATGCCTGTGAATGACTGAGGGACTATCCTCTGAACGCTCCATGTACATGTAGAGGGGCCTCAAATCCATATCCACCCCAGGAGCTCAGCTCAGCAGGGACGGGGAAGCGGAAGCCCTGTGTTCCCCTCTGACTCTTTGGATTAGTTAATGAGGACATCAGGCATTCTGACTTTTTTATTAGTCGGGTTGATTTGGGAAAGGCCTTAGTTCCGAATGAACAGCATTGATGTTGTTTACAAATCTAGTCTACGCTGTCCACAAATAAAGTCTGTTGAACATTGTAATCCTGAGAATCAACCAATTGTGAGGTATTCTGTTGGAGTTGAGGGGTTAACTAACCTGGGTGGTGGCAGACTAGAGTGGGATGGAAACTGTCAGAATGTAGAAGTCTTTGTCAAGCCCTTTTCTTGAAGGCTGTTAGCATGACACCAGTTTTTGGAGAATTTATTGTGGAGTACTAGTGACTTCTGGTAGCCTCTCGTCGTGTGTGTGTGCATAGGTTGTACTACTTTTAGTGGCCATAGTCAGAAGAGATGAGGACTAAATGTCTCACTGGCAGTGGGCCCCGGCTTTCCGTGGGCGTGTGGTAGCATACACTGCTGCGAGTAGACTAACAGAACTCCTATTATGGCCTCAGTTTCTGTTTAGTGCTGAATTCTTTCTCTTTCTTTCTTGCTCTCGTTTTCTTCCTGCGTCGGCTCTATCGTGGCATAAGAAAATACATTGATTCCTGTCCAACAGAAAACATGAAACAGATTTTTCTTTGTGGGATGTAAGATTTTGAAATATGGTGTGGGTTTAAGATCGTTGTTTGATTTTTTTTTTGTGGAAAGGGACTGCTGAGATCTTACTCCATTTCCTGCAAATTAGCTAGTTCATATAGCTTCAAAATGGCTGAGATGCCTACTGAGCATGCTCGGTAGACTGCCTCACTGCCTTGTGGTGCCATGTTTTGGGCCTGACAATAGGGCAGTGTGAACACAGGGCTGTAGAAGCAATGAGCACGATTGAGTTCCCATCCTATGTAGCTAATAAACCTAACATTTTCTGGAGAGCGGTTTGTCATTAATAAAATGTGTAGGGAAATTCAAGCCTCCATTTGTAACAGGGAATCTCAGAATAGCTCTGACATTCTGAAAGGATTATGTGCCAGATCTGGTGTGTCCTTATCAAACTCTCTCTGATAAATTGATAGCCTATTTTCATATCCTCCCTTGCCACTTCAGCTTGGCGTTAAACAATTCATATTTGTGTTTTCATTTACCACAACAAATTAAAATGCATCACTCTGGAGAGGAGGGGAAAACAATAGTGGATGTGTGCATATCAAATCAGAGAAGGACCCTGGCCTGTATGATTGGGATATGTGTGCTAGTTTCCCCGACTCAGTGACACAGTGACTAGAGTCTGGTTTCAATGATTGACTCTTTTGGCCTAAAAGAACTACGTCACTGCCTATGTCGATAAGAAAAAAAAACTATCCTGGGGACTCTCCCAACAAATCAGAAGGCAGACATGCCAGAGCGTTGTGATTAAAAACCAAAGTTTGCTATCAATCTTGCTTGCTGCTATTTCGTATTTTATTCAAGCGGATAAAGTAGTGACGTAGGCATTGACGTAGTTCTATGCCAAAAGATTCCACCACTGAAACAAGATCCGAGTCACTGTTGCCTGAGTGTTTAACAAGCTATTGAAGCAATGGGATTGGATTAGATCCTTTTTTTCTGTTATGAATTACAACCAAACAGAAAAATGATTGCGCCAAAAGGTAGCGACATCATCGGCAGTCCACATACTTCGACGTCTTTTTGATTTGGTTATAGTCTAGCTTCCCCCAAGCTTTCTCCTATGGCTCGTTCGTCATTTTATTTTATTTAGAATTCACTTGAGATTGTCTGCTTCAAGGGTCATGTCATAGAACAGTTCGCAAGATGACTTTTCTGACCTCTCCTTGCCGATACAGTGAAGTTGGCATCCATCATTTCCACAGGTACATTACAGTAGGCCTATCTGTTGAAGAGTTGGCTTGGCCTGATGGCCAATTGTGGCTCAGTTCATAGGTCATGGTGCTTGCAACGCCAGGGTTGTGGGTTCAAATCCCACGGGAGACCAGTATGAACATGTAATACATGTAGGCACTTACTACTGTAAATCTCTCTGGATAACAGCGTCTGCTAAAAGATTAGAATGTAAATGTAGAGGTGAGATGGCTGAGAATCGCTCCCATGCTAGTTCCATTTTTGCCTCTCGCGGGCTCTGTTTTAAAGGAGAACAGTGTTGATTGCGCGCGCGCGCGCACACACCTCTTTTGGCCCCTTGCTTAGCGACCGTTTCTCACTTTTGGTTGTCGCTGTTCCTGAAATGGCTGTCCACATTCATCCGCGCACAGGTCGCGAGAGAGAAAAAAAGAGGAGCCACTGATTCGAACTGACTGCGCATGCTCTGTGGAAGACCTCTGAAGAGAGGGACCGAGGGAGCTGCTGGGTCACATGACCAACGAGTTGAATGTCTGCATGCCAGGAGGAAAAGGAGAAGAGGAACAATCTGTTGGAGACTCCCGCTCCTCTCAAGCACCCACACTCTCTCCCTCTCCACCACTCTCCTCAATGGAGGCCATCAGGAGAAAGCAGGTATGATGCCTACTGCAAGTACATATTTACCACAGGGAAGGGGACAGTAGCCTATTCTGGGCTGTGAAGCCAGTCTTCAGAGTCCATGACAGCAGGCTCGAACAGAGAGTTTGATCAGTAATCAAGGCTTTTTCAGCCTGATGTGATCTGTGACTGCAGCATTTCATATGGCAGCAAGCTGCTACTCCCCTATGGTGAAGTGGTTAGTAATGCACTGTGTTCACCTGGGTCAGGTGTTAGAAGAATGGCTATTTGAATCTCGCCAAGGTGTTTTGTGGGTCCTGCTGTCTGGGGAAATGTCCATTGTTGATAGCTGTGTTTGGAGCATTGGCATAAGGGAAAGGAGCATGCTACAGTAGGCTGGAGATGAATGCACTCGGCAGTGGTCCGACTTCTTGGAATTCTCAAATGGTGTTCCTCCCTTACAGGCACTTCAGGACTCAGACCCATCTTCGTTTCACTCCTCTCTCTCCTTCCTTCCTCTTTCTCTTTGCAGCCCTACCCTCTCCTCCAGGAAAGGGCCAAGGAGGTACTGCAGTGAAAATGTCCCATATGGTAAAATACACACTGGAGAGAAACAGAAGAAGGATGAATGACTGCAGGATAATCCTGTGCGATAGTCAGACTCAGGTCTTACAATACCGTAGCCTCAGTGCTGTTCCGCACCATCTTCAGTATCCAGTGTGATGGTACCTGCATTTTGCACTCCGTAATGGCTTTGCAACAGTAGTTTATTTTTCCCCCACATTGTTACAAGTCCAAATTCCTCACTTTTTGTTTACGCTGCCATCTTGTGAATTTAATGATACAAATCATCCATCTTTGAGGAAAGAGGAGGTGATCTTCAAAGCGTCGATGGTCATTGCTCAATAGCTGTTTTTGTACCCTTTTGTCAATGCGTCTTTTGTTTAGGGTGTTGCTTTCTTGGGCGCTGGGCAGTCTTAACACCTGTGATAGGAGGAAGCTAGATTGTTGTTTACATTTTCCAGGCTATGTTAGTAGATGTTTTCTAATCGTTCACAGCCTTTCAATAGCTAGACAAGCCTTATTCAGGGGGCTGGCGTCAGAACCCACAACCCAAGATAGACTTTAGTCATGTAGCTAGCTGTGTTCTAATAGCTATAGGGTGCACTGACCTCACTGCCATTACATTTATTTTAGAAAGAAATGGTGGGCAGATGCAGTCATTTTTAAATGACAGTGTCTGATATTAACATTTAGTAGTCGGTTTCGTTTTTTTACGTCCTTTTTTGTTGTTGTTACAGGCTTTCATTGCCTACATTTTGTAATGATTCTGATATATTTGTCTTTTCTCATGTTGGCTAATTATTTATTAGAACCCATAGGTGGATCTGCCTTGGAGCTCCCATCCCCCATCCACGTAAATCCTGGCCACATGTCCCCCACCTAGTGGAAAAATGCAGCGTTGGCCACGTTGTGTCAGTAAACAATCTGGTTACGAAATGGCGGAGATCTGCAGACGGCCCTCTCTCTCTCTCTCTCTTCCCTCCCCCTCCTTCTCTCTCCAATGAGCAACTTCCATTTTCACCCACTAGGGGCAGAACTGAGGACATAGAGAAGCACGATTAGAGAAGGTTTCTTGAATCTATGAAGGGATATGAAAGGGTTTCTCCCCTCTCATACCTGTGTTGACCACACACCTTGGAATCTGTCTCTGGAACCCCTTCTCTTCTACCTGGTCTCATGTGAGAATGCCTCAGAGATCCTTTTTCTTTGGGAGCCTCAGCCTCTGACAGTTATCAGCTTGCTCTTGGGTGCGAGTGTTTCAGACGAGCATGACCAATTTTTCCCGTAACTGTTGAAAAAGCTCAATTGCTTTCTGTTTGATTGATGTTGGAAGACTTTAGTCTATGTGATTGCACATTTTTTTTTTCATTAATAAATCGAAGTATCTCTAAATCGAAGACATTTCTCTCATAACCGAGAGGAGAGAGCAGGATAAGGCAGAGTGCTCAGAATACCAATGGATTTGTCTGTGGATCCACTGAGCTATGTGTGGCAAGAGCTACAGAGAGGCCACTACATTGTCAAGACATACATGCATCTGCCTGACAGAGGACACCGGTGTCTTTGTCCACTGGGGTGTCAGTGGTTTTAGACAATTCACACATCCCTTTGCTTAGACTTAAAACAAATAATCCCATTGTTTGGGTTACTTTTCAAGTTTATTTTACTTGATTTCCACTGTGAATTATCAGCCTTCGCTCAATGTTCTGTCAGGTGGAGCTCCAGAGCAGGGTTTCATGTCAAAAGCTCTCCTGAGTTTGTCGGTCAGACTCTGCTCTTCCCTCAAATCTAGCAGCTAGGCTGAGGTGCCTTTTGATCTGACAGGCATTGGCCAGGCTAATCCTGAAGGACACATTGAAACAAGAGGCCTCCATCTAACCAATCTAATAGGTCCTCTTCAGCTCCTGATGGTGGCAGGGTGCCAAGAGGTGGGAGCCATCCTCTGGCCGAGGGGACTGTAGGGGAGGTGGCCGTGGACAGCTGATGGAGTCTGATGCTAGGCTATATCCTCCAATACCAAAGCACTGCACAACCTTCCCACTCTTAGCCCACATAAGACTGTCTGTGTAATGGCTCCCCTGGTGGAGAGAAGGGCATATTTTGTTGTTAGAGCCACATTAGGCAGACATTTTGTGGTGGCTTTAGAGGCAGGTGTCTGATGGGGCTTCCAATTGGTAGGGAGAGCTTTTGCGACGGGCCTGGGTCGTCAGCGGGGAAGGGGAAGATGGTGAATTTCCTCCCATTGCGGATCCCTCTTACCTGCTTCCTCTTCTGAGCTTTTCAGACGTTCTGTAACAGAAACAGAAACACAGGAAAACCTGTCGGTTTGAAAAGGTGGATCCACTGGTATAACTGCATGTGTCCTCTTCTTTATCTTCTGTCTGATGTATCTGTTCTGTTTTTGGTTTTCCTGGTCTGGTTCATGGTGTCTGCTGTCTTTATCCTTTGTTTGTTTTTGTCTCGTGCTGCTGAAGGAAGATTGCATTAGCAGCTAGTATTGAAAGAGATGGGCCGGGTACATGAGTGAAGATGAGACAGAATAAGGCAAGGCAAACAAGAACATGTTATGGGTTGTTTCTTGTCCCTGCATAGGTCTTCACCATAATCATCATAGTTGACTTGTGATCTTGGTGCTAATCTGAGTAATTTGGCCTTGTTTGGCCTTATTTGACTCTTTGAAGTATGCTGACAGTTGGTTGAGCATGAGATGCTTTCTCTGGAGGTTTGAGATGTTGGAGCCTTTCAGTAGGCAGCTCTCTGGAGGAGGAGAGGAGACACCGTTTAATTCCATTCCTATTCCAGTGCTCCTTACTGAGCAGCGGCCAGAACTGGGCCTTCAGCTTAGCATGTCAGCAGAGCGTAGTCGGTGAGGGCCTGAAGACAGAGGGCCAGAGAGAGGGAGCAGAGCACCTGGCCTTTCTTCCTGTAGTGTGGCGGTCCTGGATCCCACATGGGGAATTTCCCATAGTGAAGGTGTCTTTTGTACCGTGTCTGTCCAACCAGTGTCTGTCATTGGGGTTGTTCCATGTCATTTCAGCAAGCCAGGACACCCATCATCTCAGATTGTTCTGAAATTCTTTCAATTTGAAGCTAATGCAATCACACCCAAATTGGCCATTTCAATTCATAGAATGAATATAATATTCAATAAATATAGTACCCAACATCCGATTTGGACCAAACCTTTTCTTAACAATGATTTAAGATGTGAGGAATCCAAATAAATGGTGAAAAGCCCATGGACCTCCCTACATCAATGCCACCCCAACGGCCAGAATACAATATCAGTTCTCTGTTTGACAAGTAGTATGAAGCTGCTGCTTGGAGTTTATTCATACTGTGTAATGTACTCTCTGTGCATTTGGCGATGTCCTCCCCGGTTCGATTATTTAAAAATGTTTAAAAAAAATCAAATTAACATTAAATGTGCTATGCATTATGTGGGTTGAATGCTGTAACACAGCATAAATCAAGTAATAAAAGTCCCATTTAATCCCATTACTGTACTTCAATAGAATAGTTTTGTATATTACGTTTGTTTTATTTTATTATTTCTTTCCAAGTCATCTCATCTCTATAGAGCTCCTGCCTATCCTGTCAAACAAAATCACTATTTTAGTAGGCACACTTTTGTGACTGCTGAATACCAAGTATCAATCACTTAGATAATGTGTTTTCAGGTATTTGTTTATTTGGATCCCCAATGCTGAAGCAGCAGCTACTCTTCCTGGGGTCCACAATTAAACACACAATATGACAAGTAACGAAACACTGATAGACAAGGACAGTCACATTTTAAAATACCATGATACACAAACAATGCAACAACAAAAAATAATACAAACAATAGACAAAACAATGTATGTCTGTGTCTGTGTGTCCCCTCGCGAAGAAGCTGCTCTCTATCCCCCTCCATCACATGTCTTCCGTCTCTTCTCTCCGTGTCTGCTTCACACACGGGACAAGTAGGCGCGCAATGGATTATGGTCATTGTTGTTAATTACAATGTGTTCTGTGCTAAACTATGTAGAATATTGGCCTGTTGGACACTACAACTACCTACTACATCCCACAGTTTGCGCTTGATCTGATTTGTCTCTAGAGAAACTGCGCGTTGTGCTTACAGAACTAAATGGAATTCAAATAATTGAACCGACATCAGTCAATTAGTAAAAATAAATAAATAAATACGGACATTTCTGTTAATTGCAATTTTTTGGGATTGAAAAATTGACTAGGGACTAAAATGTGAGAACCCTAATAAAATAATACAATTATAAACCATTGCATGGTAGTTCTGTTTTTCAATAAAAATTATTAGCAAACATCTCTGTCATGTGATTGGTGACATTTACCATTAAATCCAACCCATTGCAAAACACTATACAGTGTGTGTGTATTTGGGACATTTACCATTTGAAGAACATTGAAACCATTAGAACTGCTGAAGCCTAATGGTTTGCTTGTGCACCAGGTATGGTCTAACTAATCCAGACTTTTATTGAAGGGAATAACCCACACACATGGGCTATTTCCTGGACACAGATTAAGCCTAAGAAAAGGACAAACTGAATTGCTTTCGTGGAGGACTGGCTTGACTTGTGAGGATGACCATAATATTTATTTTCATCATGAACAAAAGCTATTGGTTTTCTACCCAAAGTGGCAGAGAAAATGTTGTTATCCATTTATTAATAAACGCAAGACACCAGAAAATGTGATAAAAGAATGTGGCAGGAACAGTGACATCTGGTGGGCAAAACATGGTACTTACACACTTATGGGGAAAATGCAAGCTGGGCTAATTTCTCTGAACAAACATCACCATATTCACTAAGAATACATTACATAGTATGAATAAACAATACACCAAGCCACAGCTTCATACTACTACTACTGGTCATTGGTGGGCTTGGTGTAGGGTCCGTGGGTGGCTTTTGGCCATGTTTTTTTTAATTTTATTTATTCCTCATGTCTTATTCATTGTTCAGAATAAGTTTTGTCCAAATCAGATGTTAGGTACTATATTTATTGAATATTATATGAGTCCTATAAATGAAAATGGCCAATTTGGGTCAGTCAATTAGCTTAATTTCTCAGAGAAAATTATATTTCAACAAAATAATGCTTGTACTTTTCTCAGGTGGAACAACCCATTAGGCTTTGTAGTGTTGTTCATAAGAGTTCTGTTCTGTGTCTGTTATAGCCACACAGAAATGCAGGCTATTTCAGCCATAACAGACATAGAACATAAATTTCACATACTTCAAGCTTAAAAATCTTGTGAAATTGTGGACATACTTAGGTTTATGAGTGCCTTCTGCTGGTCTGTAACCTCTCTAAACAGAGTAGGCTTGTATTTGGCGTAGCAAGGCTGTTAATTGTCCAGCACGCTTTTGTAGGCTATATGAAATTCTCTGACCATATAGCTGTGTTCTTGACACTGGGCATGGAGTTAGCAGTTTGTGTGTGCTGTCAGCCCACAGGTCTGGCCGAAGGCAGATTGTGTAAAGGGGAGTCCATGGAGGAGAGGATGGAATCACCTGGGGACCGAGAGGAGGAAGGAGGTGAGCTCATCTTTAAAGCCATTACAGCTAAACATGGTAAGGTTTACTCCTAGTCTTCGTCTCTTGAGCTAACCTAACATAAGACCATACTGTGAGACTGACTGATATCTACCTTTCCAGACACATTGAGAAACGAGGAGGTAGCTTCCAGACTGGTATCCTCCCCCGGAGCAGAGGCGGAGCTAAACGGAACCTATGAGATTGCAGAGGTGGGGAACGGACACCAGTGCCCCACCCCCCTGGTCTCCCTGGGCAACAAGTCTCAGGTGGTCACAGAGAATGGGATGTTGGAGACCGACCCACCTCACGGTTCCGTCACTGGGAGTAATGGATACATCCTCAGCAAGCAGCAGCAGCAGGAGGGGGGGTCTACAACGGGGACAGGCTTGGTGGCTGCCCCACACAGGACTAGCTGGTTGCCCTCCGGCACCACAATGGTGGGACACACCACCACAACCTTCCTGTCCTCCGCAGCAGGGCATGCCCACAGTCCTGGTGCACTAAGAACTGACAACCACCAGGCCGGCTCCCCGTCGGGACAGGGGGACTCAGACACAGAGACTAAAAATGGCACGTCCCCTAGCGACTCCCCCGCCCCCTCTCCGCTGTCCATCGCCATACACCGAGCACGCAAGACCATGTCCAGGCCAGCGTCCAACCAGACACTAAAGGTAGCTAGTATTAGCCTAGTAAAGAGAGAGTCGATGAATGGTTCAGGTATTTCCGTGAGACACATGAGTGAAATTCTATTAAAATATGAAGCATAGCCGCCTTTTGATTCACTAATATTTTCTTTATCGCCGTAGCTTCTAAACAGGGCATTAACAGAACCAAACGGTGCAGACGAGGAGAGTCTGAATGGACCAGAGGAGGAGAAGACATCCACCTCCCAGAACCAGCTACCTCAGAGCCAAAACGACTTGCCGGCTGCAGCCACAGCCAAGTCCCAGACAGGTCAGTGAGACAGCACTGGGGCCTACAGTACATGGGAGAGGGTACAAGGCGAACATCACACACAACAACAATGTAATGGCAGTACTTTGCTTACTGGAGGCTATCTACTTATTTCAAGGCTGCAAACGCCAGAGGAGTATGAATAAAATCTGTGTGTACTGCGACGTAGCTTAAGAGGTTCATGGCTTCTTGAGGCTCAGTTGGTTGCTCTTTTCCAGCAGCATCGGCATCGAGGAAGAAGAAAAGGAAGATGGGAACGTACAGTCTGGTCCCCAAGAAGAAAACCAAAGTGCTGAGGCAGCTGACAGTGGTGGAGATGTTTAGTCAACTTCACCAATCAACTCAAAGCACACAGGTTTCATCTCTCCTCCATAGACTATCTTAACTGTTTTAGAATTTAATGGAAATTGGGAGAAAATGTATTAGAATTTGGATATTTGGCTGTCAGCATCATGTTGTAATATTTCTCTGCTCCCCCTCCCAGCCTAAAGAGGTAGCACACGTCAACGGGGAAAGGATGGAGAATGAGTCAGAGGAGGAAGATTTGGAAGATGGAGAGGAATGGGAGGAGGAGGAGGAGCAGGGTGGAGAGGAAGGTGTCCCCACGGGCCAGGAGAAGAGTCGAACATCATGCCTTGCCCTTCAGGTTGAAATCTTAGTTGGTCTGTCTGCACCCCAGTTGAGAACCTTGATAAAATGATGCTTCTATTACATTCATAGATATCACAGGTTTAGAACTACACGTTAAGGTAGGAAATGCAAATCATTTTTTTTGCAAATGGCCAAACCTCTTTGACATTGTGTGATACTTGTCGGTTCAGGGAGAGGAGCCGGACTCTGAGGAATCAGCTGAAGAGGAAGAAGAGGAGAACGAGTCTGACTTGGTAAGATTACACAACTCTTTTCCCTTCTTTGAGTCCTTTGATTAGAACAACATAAGTGAGTGTTTTTGTGAACCCAAACGTTATCAAAGCACAGTCTTGTCCTCAGTCATGTTGTTCCGCCATCAGACTGAGGAGGGTTACATTGATTGACATTGGAGAGAATACATCTCTCAAATGATCTGCTTTACACACAGAGCTCGGAATCCAGCGTGAAGAAGAGATTGAAAAAGAAAGTAAAGGGAGACAGCGCCTGGCTCCGGCCATCCAGGAAACGGAAAAGGAAGCCTAAGCCCAAGATTGAGGGACTCCCTGGTACAGTAACCCACCGCTCTGCCTTATGAGGAACATTATGGAAACATCTGAAGAGATCTCCTACCTTTTGACATTCTGCTCCCTGTGCTAGCTAACTCTACATCCCTTTCCAGGCACAGGACCCCAGCCCCAGGACCAGGCAGGCCTCAATAAGGAGTACACAGAGGTTCCCCTCCACTTACTCAACCTCAAAGCCCAGGAGAAGCTGCTCTCCTCACTGCACACAGGTGAGTGAGGCCACAGAGGAGTAGGTGATGTGGAAATAAGAAGAAATGGGGGTAGTTGTGTACTGAACTGCCTGTTGGTAAGATAATTCCTCTCAGAGATTTTCCCATCCATAGACTACCTTTTAATTTTTCTGAAGACTCTAAAATGGTCTTGGTTTTATGAGGCAAGGCCTCTGTCCTCCCTGACAGGTTCAGATGAGAGCAGCACTGAGCGCCCCCTGGTGGTCTGTCATAGAAATATAAAATCTGATAATCAAGAGTCTAGAACTATACCACTATTGTAGCTCTGGCAGTCTGTATCTTTATAAATTAATCTCTATAAACTCTTGGAAAGAGCATTAAACCCGTGTCTAGTAAGGGTCATATTGACATCTGTCAGATGAGCTGAGTGGATGGTCCTCTGTGCAGGAGTTTCTGGGGCTATGGGAAGTGTGGAGCCAGATATGGTGCAGGAGCTGCCCCTCTGCAGCTGTCGCATGGAGACGCCCAAGAGTCGGGAGATCCTCACGCTGGCCGACAGGAAGTGCATGGCCACGGAGAGCGTTGACCGACAGGTGAGCCTTGATGCTAGGCCTCATCATATTTTTGCACGTATCCCATTCCCTATGTCCACTTATCATATTCTCTCCCTATGTCTTTGGCTTCGTCCTGATTATCCACCCCTTTCTCCCTTTTCAACCTTTGTTTCTCACTCATACGTACCTCTTGCCTTCTCCTCACAGCTGAGCCGGTGTCAGAGTGCGGTTCTAAAGCATGAGATGATGCGTCCCTCAAATTCTGTGCAGCTGCTGGTGCTGTGTGAGGACCACCGGGCCGGCATGGTCAAGCACCAGTGCTGCCCCGGCTGTGGCTTCTTCTGCAGAGCCGTGAGTACTGGGACCTCCCTGGAGTGGGAATGGGCAAACACTGCATCTATTTCTGAGTGGAAAGGGTCTTCTAGTAAGCCAGGAAAAGCTCTTGGTCCTAATTATTAGCGGTTAGGGGTAAAAAAAACCTGGCCCTACTTATAACACTGAACTAGCCAAGGCCTTTATATATTCTGTGATTATGGCCTTCGAAAACGTTAAAACAGTGGGATTCTTCAATGGCGGACACACTGACCTGGCTGTGTATGTTTGGGTTGTAGGGTACGTTCATGGAGTGCCAACCGGACATCAACATCTCCCACCGTTTCCACCAGGCCTGTGCCTCAGTACTGAAGGGCCAGACCTTCTGTCCACACTGTGGAGAGGAGGCCAGCAAGGCCAAGGAGGTAACCATCGCCAAGGCCGACACAACCTCCACCGTGCCTGCCACACGTGCTGCACATGACCCTGCCACGCCCAGGACCGCGGAGGGCAGGGCAGACACCACAACTGGAGGGTAGGTTCACAGCACTGGTGGGAATAATGGGTTGGGGGGGGCTTCCATTACATTCAATAGCAGGTAAAGAAAGGAGCCGAATCTCACGTTTTTATCAATACATCGTTTTGTATTCCTGTATTCCTTTCAGTCTGGAAAGATGACACTGGTATTTTCAACAGTATCACTCTTCTGTTGTAGTAATCAGGCATTTGTCACCCTTCTGTGTGTGTTCCAGTCCATTCTGTCTCTCTGTGGGAGGTGATCTGGGTGGCCAAGCAGACAGCTCTCTCTCCATCCCACCCGAGCACACACTGGACACCTCCTCCTTCCCTGGGGGCTCCAGAACCGGAGTTCTGCCTCCTGCTTTGGGCATGGGGATCAGCATAGGAGTGGGCGCCGCCCCTAAAGAGACCTTAGAGAGCATCCTACTGGCACTGGACACAGAGAAGTAAGACATTCTACCAAGACTCAGAGTTTGAGAGGTTAAAAAGTGCTGCTCTACTATGCAACTGTTTGATTGTCCTGATTAGTATTTCACTCTCTCACTACCACCCCGTCACCAGTCTCCTCTCACACTCTTAACCACTTTAAGTGTTACTAACAAGGTTTTGATCCAACCTTTTTATGCGAGTAGTCGATGCCAGATAAAAAATGGCACGACCCACCTGATGGAAAGGCACATTTGTCAGTGAACTTCCCAAATGTCGACAAAACAAATGACGCTAGACAAGGTGGGAACGTTTTGTCTTAGAAAAAATAATTATGCGAAAAATAGTGGGGGAAGACTTCAAGCTTGTTGAGAGAATGCCAAGCTGTCATGAAGGCAAATGGTGGCCACTTTGTAGAATCTCAAATGTAACATATATTTTGATTTGTTTAACACTTTTTTGGTTACTACATGATTCCACATCTGCTATTTCATAGTTTTGATGTCTTCACTATTATTCTACAATGTAGAAAATAGTAAAAAGAAAGAAAAAAACAGAAGTCCAAACTTTTTGCTGGTACTGTTAGTATTCAAATCCATTGCTATGAGACTCGAAATTGAGGTCCGATGCATCCTGTTTCCATTGATCATCCTTGAGTCCGCCTGTGGTAAATTCATTTGATTGGACATGATTTGGAAAGGCACACACCTGTCTATATAAGGTCCCACAGTTGACAGTGCATGTCAGAGGAGCAAAAACCAAGCCGTGAGGTTGAAGGAATTGTCCGTAGAGCTCCAGGATTGTGTCGAGGCACAGATCCGGGGAAGAGTACCAAAAACATTTCTGCAGCATTGAAGGTCCCCAAGAACACAGTGGCTTCCATCAATCTTAAATGGAAGAAGTTTGGAACCACCAAGACTCTTCCTAGAGCTGGCCGCCCGGGCAAACTGAGCAATCGACTCTGTCACACTGACAGAGCTCCAGAGTTTCTCTGCGGAGATGGGAGAACCTTCCAGAAGGATAACCATCTCTGCAGCACTCCACCAATCAGGCTTTTATGGTAGAGTGGCCAGATGGAAGCCACTCCTAAGTAAAATCCACATGACAGCCTGCTTGCAGTTTGCCAAATGGCACCTAAAGGACACAGCATGAGAAACAAGGTTCTCTGGCCTAATGAAAACAATTATTTGGCCTGAATGCTAAATGTCACATCTGGAGTAAACCTGGCACCATCCCTATGGTGAAGCAGAGTGGTGGCAGCATCATGCTGTGGGGATGTTTGTCAGCGGCAAGGACTGGGAGACTAGTCGGGATCGAGGGAAAGATGAACGGAGCAAAGTACAGAGAGATCCTTGATGGAAAGCTGCTCCACCGCGCTCATGACCTCAGACTGGGGCGAAGATTCACCTTCCAACAGGACAAAGAGCCCAGACTTGAACCCGATTTAACATCTCTGGAGAGACCTAAAAACAGCTGTGCAGTGACGCTCCCCATCCAACCTGACCGAGCTTGAGAGGATCTGCAGAGAAGAATTGGATAAACTCTCAAATACAGGTGTGCCAAGCTTGTAGCTTCATACCCAAGAAGACTCGAGGCTGTAATCGCTGCCAAAGGTGCTTCAACAAAGTACACACTCAACAAAATACTTATGTAAATGTAATATTTCAGTTTTTCATTATGGGGTATTGTGTCTTTGTGTAGATTGATGAGGAGGGGGAAAAAACAAAGCAATTTTAGGACAAGGCTGTAAAGTGGAAAAAGTCAAGGGGTCTGAATACTTTCTGACGGCACTGTAAGAGAACGTTGAGGGTTCCTCAGCTACCTTCCTGTGTGACATGTTCATGCACATGTTAAATTATTTCTGTTTTCTATCAATATTTTCCTGTTGTTATTGTGAAGGTGTATTCCTGTGGACTGACTTCTTCCATGTGTCCTGCATCAGGCCCAAGAAGCTGCGGTTTCACCCCAAGCAGCTGTTTATCTCTGCTAAACAGGGGGAAATACAGAAGGTCTTGCTCATGTTGGGTGAGGGAGATGTGTTTTTTTAAAACTAAGATATTAAACAATGAACAAACGTCATTATCTGGTCAGGTTTCTGTGAATAACAAATGTCCCTCTGTATCCCTGTCCACCAGTGGATGGGGTAGACCCTAACTTTAAGATGGAGAGCCAGAGCAGACGCACCCCCCTCCATGTAGCATCTGAGGCAGGCCACCAGGAGATCTGTCACCTGCTGGTTCAGGTGAGGCTTGGCTATGGTTCCCACTGGGAGTGGATGAGGGAAGGGGTAGACGCTGCATTACACGGACATGCATCGAGACCAAGCTTTCCAGCATGGGTTCCACGGCAACGGTTGACTCGCCAGGTTATTACGTTGCACACGTGTTGACGTCTTTATAGTGGATCATTTTAATCGGACAGTCCTCAACATCTTATCATGGATCAATTTCGACAGCATTGAGTGGATCAGAGTAGATTGATCTCGTTGTTTTGGTCTGTCCCTCCCTCCCTACCAGTCTGGTGCTAACCTGGACATCTGCGATGAGGACCAGCGCACGCCCCTGATGGAGGCCTGTGAGAACAACCACCTGGAGGCGGTCTGCTACCTACTGAGGGCAGGAGCCATCGCCAGCCACAAGGTGGGTTCATACACCCTCTCTAACACCACAACGACACGCATACCTCATTCTCCCAGGAGACTTCATTAGTCTATATTTCCATGGGGGCAGTGGCTGTCATGGTGCTGTATGTAACTCAAGTGCCATTCTTGTCTTAGGCTTTGGTAATAGTGTTTTGATAGCATGCAAGCCCTGTTAGTAGGCTATGCTGAGGGTTGTGTTGTATTACAGTGGTATGAATCTTATGACGGCAGCAATGTGTGTTGGACTCCCTTCTGTTCTCCAGGATGTGGAGGGGTTCACTTGTCTCCACCTAGCTGCTAAGATTGGCCATTATAACATCGTGGAGCATCTCCTCTCCACAGGACTCATAGACATCAACTGTCAGGTGAGTTCTGCTTTTTTCAGTCATAAACCAGTGAAACACAAACTTGGTGAGCATAGCTGTAATTCTGCACAATGTTTAGTCCCTCAAGATGATTATAGCTTAGCATGGCTTGTGTTGGTTGTACCACTGAAGTCAATCAGAACCAGGAGTGCTTTCATATTAATTCAGTTCTTGTTTTGCTCTGGCCCGTGTTTGTGTTGTGCTCTCACTAGTAGCCTTTCCGTAGGGGCCTGACTCTCCTCTCGGTGGGCGTGCTGCTCCCATCCGCTCCACATGGGCTCCTAATGGTTTCCTCTTACATTGCAGCTGCTGTGGAAGGATCCGTTCTTTCTCAGCATGCATTAGTTAGGATTACAACCCCATTGGCTACCCTGCCGACGTGAAAGCCAATTTGTTTGTGTAAAGCTACTGAGCCAGTTGTCGTTGACCTCCTATTCTGGCCATCTCTGAAACAGACGTTTCTCTGCCTCAAAAATGTATCTGATCTCAGGGATGTGTGGCAGGGATGCTCCAGCATTTCAAAAGGAGAGGTCCTTTTGTGTGCCACCATCAAGGGCACTCTGAGGCCATATGATTGTGGTACTGCAGAGTTTAAAAACCTGAGTATGGTATTTGATGTCTCTATTTGAAGTGCTTGACCTTGCTGCAGGTATTGATCCATTATGGCAGGAACGATGTCATGGCAGTCTTTGTCCTTGTGGTAATACATCCTCCTCAACCTCTTATAATATCTCTTGGAGAAGGTTAGTGACACCGCTCGTTGTTATATCCAGGACATTGAAGCAATCACATGCTGTAAGGGCCCGTTGTTAAAGCTGTGATGTGTTACTCTCTCTAGGACGATGGCGGTTGGACGGCTATGATTTGGGCAACAGAGTATAAGCACCTAGAGCAGGTGAAGATGCTGCTCAATAAAGGGGCTGACATCAACATTAGGGACAAGGTCAGTAACTAGGGTTAACTGGGAGTCTTCATGACCTCCCACAAGCCAAATTATTTTTGTTTAATTTACTTTGCTCTATCTTGATTATTATTTTTTTGTATGACTTTGTCGTGAATTTGCTAACTGTTGTCTGTTTGTAGGAGGAGAACATCTGTCTCCACTGGGCGGCCTTCTCTGGCAGTGTGGAGATTGCTGAGCTCCTCCTAGAGTCCAAGTGTGACCTCCATGCTGTCAACATCCACGGAGACTCCCCCCTGCACATCGCTGCACGGGAGAACAGGCTCGAATGTGTCACGTGAGTGGAGGTTGAGGGGAAATGACTGGTGATTCGGCAATAAGTAATAGAATCTCCATCTACAGCACTGCTGTGGCTGTAGCCTCCACTATTATAACCGAGGCTGTAGCCACATCAGGACTATTCCATCTAGTGCAGTTAAGTGATGGTGTTGAAGGCTATGATCTGTGGCCCCTCAGGCTCTTTCTGTCTCGCGGGGCTGATGTCAACCTGAAGAACCGTGAGGGGGAGACGCCGCCAGACTGCTGCAGCCACAGTTCCAGGGTGTGGCTCACCCTGCAGACTAACAGGAGGGTGAAGGAGGCCAGGAGCAGCACCCAGGGGGAGAAGGTCCTTAACAGGTAGAATTCCTCGATCGCCGTCTCTCAAACGTTCATGCATTTCTTTCACACGTTTACCTTTCTGATGCTCTGTCTCTGATCCACGCATGGTACCCTTTTCTACCCTTTCCTCTACTTGTGGCTACCTCTTTTTGACCGATTGTCAAGTATAATATAATATCCACTGGGACCTTTTTGCTGACCAGTACATCTTTCACCACAGAGACATAGCCCGGGGGTATGAGGGAGTTCCAGTCCCCTGTGTCAACTCAGTGGACAGTGAGCCCTGTCCGGATAACTACAAATATGTCCCAGACAACTGTGTCACCTCCCCCATGAACATAGACAAGAACATCACACACTTACAGGTGGGTCATGTGACTGGGTAGACCAGGGGTCTCCAGCAACTCGCAGCCCACATATGAGTAGCTCACCAAACAATTCTGAAAGTACATGCAATTTTCCACGGTTTCCACAGCAAACTGTCATAAACAAATATCAACACCACAAGCTCCCAGCTACTATGATATGCAACGCAACATTGACATTATCCCATCCCTAGTTAGGTTTGGCTTTTTAAGCCAATAGTGGCTAACACAATGTCTGCCTATTTAATTTCCAGCACTATTGCCTGTCTGTCTGTGTGATGCACGTGTTTGTCTATCACTCTGTGTGTAGCAAGTTGATGTGTTAACCGTCTTGTGGGTCGACAGAAATACTTTCCACAAAACCTTCTCAATTAAATGTTAACTGCAAAGTAGGCTTACCTGTCAAACGTATATCATTTGTAAACTTTGCCATGAAATGAGTACAGCACCATCGCTAGATCGGCACATTCCTCACTAGGGCCAAATGCACAATTAAAGGGGAATTGCACTCAATGTGTTTTCATCTAAAATAAATGACCTTCTGATGTGATTTAAGCATTGACATGAACTCAACATCCAATTTTGTTGTTTCTCTATGAACAATTGTAATTTTAAGAATGGAAAAACTAAAGCATTAAACCAGAAAAAATACATTATAAATATAAAACAATTTAGGGGAACAAAATCTGATTTTAACCATTATTTTACCAGGTATATTGACAGAAAACTCTTGTACACTAAGGCCCTGGTGAAGAGTTGCAGAGGAGAAGAGAAGAATGTGCATGTTTGAAAGCTAGGGAAAAAATCGTAGCGCTCGACATGCTTCATTTTTTAAAAAGTAGCTCTCATTCTAGAAATGGTTGGCGACTCCTAGAATAGACCATCCTAGAGTTGATCATACTTGATGACCTGAAAGATGAAGTTACCATCTTTCTCTCTGCGATCCACAGTACTGTGTGTGTAAAGACGACTGCTCCTCAAGCAGCTGCATGTGTGGCCAGCTTAGCCTGCGCTGTTGGTATGACAAGGTAAGACCCAACACTTCAGTATCACTATTGTTGACAAAGTGCTGGTCTCCTATGATCGTCATGTCTGTTCCATGACCTTTCTCAGGATGGTCGTCTGCTCCCGGAGTTCTGTCGTGAGGAACCGCCCCTCATCTTCGAGTGTAACCACGCCTGCTCCTGCTGGAGAACCTGCAAGAACCGCGTGGTGCAGAACGGACTGAGGTACCTCCAATTTCCTGTCTCTACATTCAACCATATTTTTACAACCAAGCCAACACTCCTATTGATGATAACATCTAGATCAGGAAAAATGTTTTTCAGTCAAACCGCAACCACTCATTTGGAAGTTGTAATGCATCTGACATCCCAAAATGCATGTCGGGATAATGTGTTTATCGAGTTGAATGTGCTGTTAGTACATCCATACTGATAGAGTTTTTATTTTCAGGGTCCGGCTCCAGCTGTTCCGGACCAGTCGTATGGGCTGGGGGGTGCGGACACTGCAGGAAATTCCCCAGGGAACCTTTGTGTGCGAGTGAGTCCTAGACATACCCCCTTTCACAATGCGTAGTTTTACCGCACCTTCAAGCTCTTAGATGATTTCCCATTCAATGTCATCTGTGCGTGGTGCTGAATTGCTATTTGTGGGGTTGATGGGTCCCTGACCTCATTTCCTGTCCACAGGTATGTGGGGGAGATCATCTCTGACGCAGAGGCAGATGTCAGGGAAAACGACTCCTACCTGTTCAACCTAGACAGCAAGGTAGGGATCAGTGCTCATGAATGTCATTAAATCTTGCTGGCTAACTTTAGGACAAATCCAAAATGTAACTAGGTATCTCAACTTGGACCACTGTAATTGCAGTGGGATCTGCTGTGCTTTGCAGGCAGATTTCAATCTGTTACCCAGTGATAAATTAATTGTATTCTTGTCTCTTGAGGCCTTTCCTGGACTTGTTTCTAAAACACTCTGCTATTCTACGATTATTGTCTTACTTTGTGCTATTCAAATCTAATTTTATTAGTCACACGTGCCAAATACAACAGATGTAGACCTTACAGTGAAATGCTTACTTATGAGCCCCTAACCAACAGTGCAGTTTTAAAAACAATATGGATAAGAATAAGAGCTAAAAGTAACAAGTAATTTAAGAGCAGCAGTAAAAAATAATGTATACAGGGGGGTGCAAGTACAGAGTCCATGTACACCAGTTAGTTGAGGTAGTATGTTCATGTACAGTGCCTTGCGAAAGTATTTGGCCCCCTTGAACTTTGTGACCTTTTGCCACATTTCAGGCTTCAAACATAAAGATATAAAACTATTTTTTTGTGAAAAATCAACAACGAGTGGGACACAATCATGAAGTGGAACGACATTTATTGGATATTTCAAACTTTTTTAACAAATCAAAAACTGAAAAATTGGGCGTGCAAAATTATTCAGCCCCTTTACTTTCAGTGCAGCAAACTCTCTCCAGAAGTTCAGTGAGGATCTCTGAATGATCCAATGTTGACCTAAATGACTAATGATGATAAATACAATCCACCTGTGTGTAATCAAGTCTCCGTATAAATGCACCTGCACTGTGATAGTCTCAGAGGTCCGTTAAAAGCGCAGAGAGCATCATGAAGAACAAGGAACACACCAGGCAGGTCCTTTTTGGCAACAATGCAAAACGTTATGTTTGGCGTAAAAGCAACACAGCTCATCACCCTGAACACACCATCCCCACTGTCAAACATGGTGGTGGCAGCATCATGGTTTGGGCCTGCTTTTCTTCAGCAGGGACAGGGAAGATGGTTAAAATTGATGGGAAGATGGATGGAGCCAAATACAGGACCATTCTGGAAGAAAACCTGATGGAGTCTGCAAAAGACCTGAGACTGGGACGGAGATTTGTCTTCCAACAAGACAATGATCCAAAACATAAAGCAAAATCTACAATGGAATGGTTCAAAAATAAACATATCCAGGTGTTAGAATGGCCAAGTCAAAGTCCAGACCTGAATCCAATCGAGAATCTGTGGAAAGAACTGAAAACTGCTGTTCACAAATGCTCTCCTTCCAACCTCACTGAGCTCGAGCTGTTTTGCAAGGAGGAATGGGAAAAAAATTCAGTCTCTCGATGTGCAAAACTGATAGAGACACACCCCAAGCGACTTACAGCTGTAATCGCAGCAAAAGGTGGCGCTACAAAGTATTAACTTAAGGGGGCTGAATAATTTTGCACGCCCAATTTTTCAGTTTTTGATTTGTTAAAAAAGTTTGAAATATCCAATAAATGTCGTTCCACTTCATGATTGTGTCCCACTTGTTGTTGATTCTTCACAAAAAAATACAGTTTTATATCTTTATGTTGAAGCCTGAAATGTGGCAAAAGGTCGCAAAGTTCAAGGGGGCCGAATACTTTCGCAAGGCACTGTAGGTAGAGTTAATTAAAAGTGACTAGGCATAGATGACAACAGAGAGTGGCAGTGGTGTGGAGCGGGGAATGCAAAATGTTTGGGTAGCCATTTGACTAGATGTTCATGAGTCTTATGGCTTGGGGGTAGAAGCTGTTTAGAAGCCTCTTGGACCTAGATTTGGCCCTCCGGTACCGCTTGCCGTGTGGTAGCAGAGAGAACAGTCTGAGTAGGGTGGCTGGAGTCTTTGACAATTTTTAGGGCCTTCCTCTGACACCGCCTGCTATAGAGGTCCTGGATGGCAGAAAGCTTGGCCCCAGTGATGTACTGGGCAGTTCGCACTACCCTCTGTAGTGCCTTGCGGTCGGAGGCCGAGCAGTTGCCATACCAGGCAGTGATGCAACCATGCTCTTGATGTTGCAGCTGTATAACATTTTGAGGATCTGAGGACCCATGCCAAATCCTTTCATTCTCCTGAGGAATCTGTTTTGTCGTGCCCGCTTCACGACTGTCATGGTGTGCTTGACCATGTTAGTTTGTTGGTGATGTGGACCTGCTCCACTGCAGCCCCGTCGATGAGAATGGGGGCGTGCTTGATCCTCCTTTTCCTGTAGTCCACAATCATCTCCTTTGTCTTGATCTGTTTGATATCTTTGCCCGTGAAGAATTACCACTGCAGATTATGCCGAACCTGCTTTTTTTCATTATGATCCATTTATGTGTGTTCTTTGGTCGCAGGAGGGTGACGTGTACTGTATCGACGCCCGTTTCTATGGCAACATCAGCCGGTTCATTAACCACATGTGCGAGCCGAACCTGTTCCCCTGCCGGGTTTTCACGGCACACCAGGACTTGCGCTTCCCCCATATCGCGTTCTTCGCCTGCGAGACCATCAAGGCTGGGGAAGAGCTAGGGTAAGGGTCATATTATATGCTTTACTTGACAAAAGGTGATGTTATTACCAGTCTTTGGAAGTTATTACCCTGTATGTATATTTAAGTTTGTCATTCTATGTTTAAGCCTTTCATCAATTTTTAGACAATGCCTTTGTTCTCCCTAAAATCAAGATTAGGTAGCTTGATTCTAGATTAATCTAACTCGCTCTTTTTGACCCAACCCTCCTCTCTCAGGTTTGACTACGGCGACCATTTCTGGGACATCAAGGGGAAGCACTTTAGCTGTGAGTGCGGCTCTCCCAAGTGCAAGTACTCAGCGGCGGTCATTGCCCTGCGCCAGGCAGACAGCTCGCCCCAGGAAGAGCAGCACAGCACCCTCCCTGATACCAGCTCCTACACCCCCTCCTGAGCCCACTCTCCCAGCCCCACAAATAGGACTTCCAGGCCAGCAGAGACGCGTCTCCAATCCCCCCCAGGCCATGAGCCGTACATCCCCAGACTTCCCACCTCCACCCCCAGGTGGAACCATCACCACAATGAACCTTCAGGCCCATCACTGAGATCAACAATCAACCCCACAGAAACCCATCTGCTTAATGTCTCATCCAGCTCTTACATCACATCCTTACCAGCACAAACTCTGAACTTCCACTGAAACTGCCCCTCAGTGCAGGACACATTGGACAGGAAACAATTCTGTATGTTTGATGTGTGTCTGAAGTGCTACAAATAAAAATGTTGGAGAAAAATGGCCTTGCTATGAGCCTGGCTCTTGTTTTGTTGGTTCCAATTGGAATTCTCAAACCTGCTTTGTGCTCCATCCTGGGCAGTTGCCATCTGGGTAATGGTGTTTCCTAACCAGTGGTTTGAATCAAGTTTGTACTAAGCAACAATGTATTCATGAGAAACATTTTCAGTGCGAAAGAAATGTGTAGCATGAGCGCCCATACCCCTCAAATCATACCATAGAAATGAGCAATGTTCATGCACAATTTATAACAGTTGACGTATTTACCTCATATGCTATATTTTGATTGCGAACGGGACCGAGGACTTAAGTCACAAGCGTAGGTTTTTACTGGACTTCTTCTCTTGAGCATTTCTACAGGAAAATAATGGTCAGTGCTAGATATCAATATCAACAATAAATACTTTTTAATTATCACCTTTATATTTAAATAATAGTTTTAAATCGAATTTTCTATACAGAATAACATCAAGCGAGGTGTATTGTATGCAGAACATCAGATATCAGGTTAAGGAAAGAGGAACTATCGATTTAAAAGTCAATGAGGACACTGGCCAATCATCTCACTGTTCTGTTCAGAGGGGGCAGAGTGAAGTTGACAATTGTCCAGGAAAGACTCTTGCAATCTGTTTTGACCACACAAGGAGTGGCAGATTATTTTCTCAGTTATTTGGCATGAATTCTTTTACAATACAATGGCCCCTTTCTATTAACTATTTGTCTGCTGGAAAGGGTGTATATGAAGGATGGTGTGACATTCAATGGCCCAACTAAGGGTGTCATGATTGAGGATTCTGGTGCACAAGTGTTTAGGTGGGAGTTGTCTAAACTGTACAGTTTGCCATACTGTACCTGCTAAAATTAAAGCAGATGGATTTTTTTTGTTAAATCTGCAAGATTTTTAAGCATGTTTGAGGCTGACTCACTCTTTTGAACATTGAGTCAAAAATATTAATTTGCCACTTCTGGCGCCATTAAATGGGATTTGAATGTTAATGGGGTGAGACTCAAGCAAATGGTGCTGACGAGGTTTTTCCTTTTATTCATTTTGAATTACTCACCAAGTGAATACGAGTTGTAAAATAAGATAAAGAAGCAAGGTTTTCTTTCTTTCTTTTTTACATTTAAATGTACCTCCAGTTTTCTAACTGTAGTTACTGTAGTTATCCTGTTAATGTTGTTCCATGATTTCATGTTGATGGAAACCTACACATTATTCCCATGTCTTTAAATGTGGTTAGTATGGTTAGTGAATATTGTGCACATTTTCAAATGTATGAAAATAAAAAGGTTATAAAACATGAAAAATGATTTGCTTTCTGTTACATTTCTGGACTGAAACATCTGTCTAATTGGTTGTATATTTTTTCCAATAAATGTACTACTAATGGATATGGCTGGCAGGTTTTATTTACAGAGCAAAATGAGGAAGCGCACCAGACAGGTTCCAGTGGATGAGGGGATCTGGAGGAGAAGAGGGGGATAGATCATCCACATCCTCCAAAAGCCCCCCTCCCAACATCACCAGGCTAACACTATCCTGGAATGCACAAGGGAAAAGGGGGCGCCCGAGAAACACCTGGAGGCGGGAGCTTGAGGCAGACCAATTTGTAATGGCCTATGCTCCCAGAGGAGCGATGGGCTTATGTAAAATAGGTGTTTTGTATTTAGTGAGTTTTCATAAGAATTTCAGTGGTTCCTTATGTCACAGTGGACGTCATAAAACCTAGTGATCATTTTATTCACCATTCATTTTTACCATAGAGGATTTTAGAACTTCTTCAAACAAGGTCTGTAGGATTTCCCTAGTGTGACGTTTCGATAACCGTGTACATCTTTTGGAAAAGGTGACTTTTATCAATATATTTGGCTCAATAATCTCTGATTTGAAAATGCTAATTAGCATCAAAATTAGCGTCATGCAAGACTACAAATCCTTGCAAGCTCCTGCACGTCATCACTAGCACACCTTTGCTATCAGCTAGCTAGCTACTAGCTACCTTGATTCAAAACTATATATATTGTTTTTTATATATTGTTCCTTAGTTAAATAAAATAGTATTTGTTGTCTTATGCATTTGGTCTTGTCTCGTACAGAATACTATCCTAGTAGCAGTCAGATATGTACAAGGTGCCATGACCACTAGACTAGATGATTATTAGCAAAATACCCTCATTCGGTGTGTAAAATCGGGGGGCCTGTTGTCCGGACCTCTGGCAGTCTATGGGGGTAACACAGGGTTCAATTCTCGGGCCGACTCTTTTCTCTGTATATATCAACGATGTCGCTCCTGCTGCGGGTGATTCCCTGATCCACCTCTACGCAAACGACACCATTCTGTATACATCTGGCCCTTCTTTGGACACTGTGTTAACTAACCTCCAAATGAGCTTCAATGCCATACAACACTCCTTACGTGGCCTCCAACTGCTCTTAAACACAAGCAATACCAAATGCATGCTTTTCAATTGTTCACTGCCCATACCCGCCCACCCGACTAGCATCACTACTCTGGACGGTTCTGACCTAGAATACGTGGACAACTACAAATACCTAGGTGTCTGGCTAGACTGTAAACTCTTCTTCCAGACTCACATCAAACATCTCCAATCCAAAATCAAATCTAGAATCGGCTGTGTATTTCGCAACAAAGCCTCCTTCACTCACGCCGCCAAACTTACCCTAGTAAAACTGACTATCCTACCGATCCTCGACTTCGGCGACGTCATCTACAAAATAGCTTCCAATACTCTACTCAACAAATTGGATGCAGTCTATCACAGTGCCATCCATTTTGTTACCAAACCGCCTTATACCACCCACCACTGCGACCTGTATGCTCTAGTCGGCTGGCACTCGCTACATATTCGTTTCCAGACCCACTGGCTCCAGGTCATCTACAAGTCTATGCTAAGTAAAGCTCCTCCTTATCTCAGCTCACTGGTCACGATAACAACACCCACCCTTACCATGCACTCCAGCAGGTATATCTCACTGGTCATCCCCAAAGCCAACACCTCCTTTGGCCGCCTTTCCTCCCAGTTCTCTGCTGCTAGTGATTGGAACGAATTGCAAAAATCGCTGAAGCTGGAAACTTACATTTCCCTCAATAACTTTAAACATCAGCTATTTGAGCAGCTAACCGATCGCTGCAGCTGTACATAGTCCATCTGTAAATAGCCACCCAATCTACCTACCTCATCCCCAAATAGTTTTTATTTACTTTGCTGCTCTTTTTTTTTTTGCACACGCTGTATAAACTTTTTTTTTTTTCTATTGTGTTGACTGTACGCTTGTTTATTCCATGTCACACTGTGTTGTTGTTTCTGTCGCACTGCTTTGCTTTATCTTGGCCAGGTCGCAGTTGTAAATGAGAACTTGTTCTCAACTAACTTACCTGGTTAAATAAATAAATATAAATCAAATAAAAATAAAAAAAAATATGCGAACTGTGGACCCAACTGGGAAATAAATACAAATAAAACTATTTTTTTTTACAAGATCCTCTTCTCCTTCAGCCGGTGGGGGACCATATTTCATCCTTCATCATTTCTGTAACTGCACTACATGCAAAAGTATGTGACACCTGCTCGTCAAACATTTAATTCCAAAATCATGAGCATTAATATGGAATTGGTTCCCTCTTTGCTGCTATAACAGCCTCCACTCTTCTGGGAAGGCTTTTCACTAGATGTTGGAACATTGTTGCGG
Source organism: Oncorhynchus mykiss (assembly GCF_013265735.2). Taxonomy (NCBI): domain Eukaryota; kingdom Metazoa; phylum Chordata; class Actinopteri; order Salmoniformes; family Salmonidae; genus Oncorhynchus; species Oncorhynchus mykiss. The sequence goes on from NC_048593.1 coordinate 16,063,698, forward strand.
GGACTTGCTTCCATTCAGCGATGAGCATTAGTGAGGTCGGGCACTGATGTTGGGCGATTAGGCCTGGCTTGCAGTCGGTGTTCCAATTCATCCCAAGGGTGTTCGATGGGGTTGAGGTTGGACTCTGTGCAGGCTAGTCAAGTTCTTCCACAAGATCTCGACAAACAATTCTTTATGCATCTCACTTTGTGCACGGAGGCATTGTCATGCTGAAACAGGAAAGGGCCTTTGTCTAGAATGTCATTATATACTGCAGCATTAAGATTTCCCTTCAGGGGAACTAAGGGGCCTAGCTCAAACCATGGAAAAAAAGCCTAACTTTACAGTTGGCACTATGTACTCGAGCAGGTAGCGTTCTCCTGGCATCCGCCAAACCCAGATTCGTCCTTCGGACTGCCAGATGGTGAAGCGTGATTCATCACTCCATAGAATGCGTTTCCACTGCTCCAGAGTCCAATGTTGGCGAGCTTTACACCACTCCAGCCGACATTTGGCATTGCGCATGGTGATCTCGTGTGCGGCTGCTCGGCCATGGAAACCCATTTCATGAATCTCCCGACGTTGCTTCCAGAGGTAGTTTGGAACTCGGTAGTGAGTGTTGCAACTGAGGACGGCGGTCCTGTTTTGTGAGCTTATGTTGCCTATCACTTCATGTTGTTGCTCCTTGACGTTTCCACTTCACAATAACAGCACATACAATTGACCGGAGCAGCTCTAGCAGGGCAGAAATTTGACGAACTGACATGTTGGAAAGGTGGCATCCTATGACGGTACAACGTTGAAAGTCACTGAGCTCTTCAGTAAGGCCATTCTACTGCCATGCCAATGTTTGTCTATGGAGATTGCATGGCGGTGTTCCTCGATTTTATACACCTGTCAGCAACGGGTGTGGCTGAAATAGCCGAATCCACTGATTTGAAGGGTTGTCCACATACTTTTGTATATATAGTGTATATGAACGAAGTAAAATCATTTTCAATTAATGGTGTCAGCATGCACTGCTGTATTAAAGCAATTCAGAGCTAACTTGTTGACATGTTCTGTTGCAGATTCAAAGCCAGATGAACTTATTGCAGAACGCAGGGTAGCCTAGTGGTTAGAGTGTTGGACTAGTAACCGAAAGGTTGCAAGTTCAAATCCCCGAGCTGACAAGGTATAAATCTGTGGTTCTGCCCCTGAACAGGCAGTTAACCCAGTGTTTCTAGGCTGTCTCACTTGCCTAGTAAAATAAATAAAAAATGCATAATCATGAATGAATAAGTGTATATAATTGACAAGAATGCACCCATCAATCACGTAAAACACCTGAACTCCCACAATTACATTGTTTTAAAAAGATCAAAATAGTCAGCAATGCATCCATATTTTTATACTTAACATCTGACTTTTAAGTGAAGATCAGAGAAAACAACGGGATGTGTAAAGTAGGTTTAATATAAAATACTAGGTCAACAGACTCAAAACAAGGAAGCCATGCTAAAAAGCAGCTATATCAACACCCTTCTTGTCAATTTAGGTCCATGTTGAGGCTGTTAACTGCGAGCAGCACATTTACCCCTGCATTCAGTCACCAGAATGAGCAAGAGGACAGCATTACACAGGTGAAAAACACGTATCAAAAACAGTACACAACAGTTTTAAATGTGCTACTGAGACTCGATGTTTATCCAATCAGGAGAAGAACAAGTGAAGGAAGCGGTATATGGAAAATGGGTATAGGTAGGGTGGGTTTATAAGATAGAGAATTCCAAAATGTCAGAAGTTGACGTCATTCTGTCTCAGCTGCGGCATTCAAATCGTAGTCATCGTGTGTGGTGAATCACATTACAGACGATGACAGCGTTTCCACAGATTGAGCCAAACATAATACAATTTAAGAATTGAGAACAGCATTTTGTTGACAGCATGGTGGTTTACACGGTCTACTGTGTGTGAATGATGGAAGATTCTTACCTCAGCTGTAGGTCCATCTGAGTTTGTGTGGTCACTTAGGCCTGCACATCAACCGGTACTGGGACCCCTGGAGACTTGGGATGCTTACTCTCAAAGTGCAAGAAGTTAACAATCTGTGGCTTCGATTGAATTGAAAGTTGACACATGATAAACTAAGAAACAAAGTACTACACATCAAAGACCACCACTCAGGCTAGTACAATAGCCTACATATGAATAGGAACCTAAAGGCACATACAGTACCAAACAATACGGGGCAGGTGTGGGAACAGTGTGCTGCCTTGGCTTCAGTCTTCTGGAATAGACCATCTGCAATTAAGGGTAAATACAGGCAAATATATTGCTAAAAGTCACCTTGTCAGAGAGAGATTTACACGGGTATCAAAAAGTCACGCCAGAGTAAGTCTACACGAAACACAGCCCTTATTTTAAGTTTTTCTTAAAATCCCCAATGTGAAAAATGAACTGGTGGAACAGTGATTGGAACCATTTCCCTGTTTGACCGCTAGGTTTTATGGGAAGTTATGACTCATACCGTGGTACTCTATTAACCTCTCTTAAGCTTGGGATGAGTTAGTTTAGCTGGAGGTGTTGGAATCATGCCCTAATATATGGGTGCATTGCCATGTGCTGCTCTTCCAACGCCTCTGGACTATTATAGCTGAGGACTGAGTAAACATTTTTGTTTATGCATTTTTTTATGCCTTAACATCATCCATTTCCCTATGAATCTCCTTACTTCAGATCTCAGCTGTCACTGATTTCCTACCCGTATGAGAGGAAGTAGACAGTTTCCTGAATGATTGATGTGAATGTCATTGCTGTATTTGAATGAAAACCCCATAACCCCATTCTGGTTTATTATTGTTCTTCTACGGCGATTTATTGAGTCCAGAGAGAAATGGTTTTTTCCCACTCCTTATCTCACCTACCACCAGCGCTTAGCTAAAGCAACTTCAAACCCAGCGTGCCCTCCATGAACCGAGCAGCAGGGTAGTTTGACTGACAGGCTCTGGGCCAAGCTGCTGAGATATTTCAGCGGCTGTGTAGTGGCATAACTATGGCTGACACCTCCCACACTCCACTCTCCCATAATGAATGCAACCCTTCAGTTTTTTTTACTGACAGGTGGTGGTGCAACATTGAGAGCTGAAAAATGCACATTAGAATGGTTGATCCCATGGAACTCAGTTGTTTATCTCCCCGATATCCCTGTATTCAGAGATTCGGAGATAGGCCTTGTTAGCTGGCTTAGAAAGGCTCTGATGCTTGAACTAAACATTTCCCCCAGAAGAAACCCACCAACGAGAACATGTCAGGAAGTGACTCTGATTGTGCACCAGCAGGCCTTTTAGGTCCTTGAAACGAGACGATGATTGCTCCCTTCCTGATTACCGAGAAAGAGGGAGAGAAGGCAGAGTTGGTAATTGAATCAGAGGATCATTTTCTCCATCTAAACTGAAGACGTTTGGGCTGATAACAAAGCTCTTAATTAGCAGAACAGGAAACAGCCTTTCCGCTTTCCGTGGGGGCAAAACCTTTTGGTGCCCCCAGTCCTTGTGCCACGTAGAGAAGCCCCTGTATGCAGTAGAAGTGAAAATGTGCAATAGTTAGCTGGCTTGCTTTTGTAGCCATTTCATATTTGTTGCCTTAGATACAGACACTGCGGTTAGTGAGGGAGCGTTCATGGACAGGAGGGTTAGGGGAACTCCTTCATATGGGCGGAGAGGCGATCCACTGTGGTTTATGGTAGGTGATCAGGATTCTTGAGTTGCAAAGATTCACTTGAAGTCGCATCAATGATGTGACTTGTTTTATAGTGCTGCCTCCTTTTCTGGCTGTCTTCCTCACACCTTAACACGGCTCTCCTCCACTTGCTTTTGTGTCACACAATGATTCACTTTTTTTTCCTTCTGTGATGGGAAGTGGTAGGCTATGAATCTTGGTGACAAACACTGCTCCTTCAAATCATGATTTGGACACTAGGCCTACATCATCTACTAGCACATCACATTCAGCTATTACATTGTGTGCGTTCTCAATGAACCACTCAGTTGACCAATACTAGGCTAGCAATAGATCCAATTGAATGTGGTAGACAAGTGGGCATAGTGGATGAGCGTTGCCTTTTATGAGCAGGTCTCGGGCGAGTTTGCTTGGGACTGACTCAAACTAGGAATAGGACAGGCCCAGAAAAAAACTGCAACAAGACAAGATGATGCAACAAATATCTGCAGGCCCTATCTAATGAAAGAGAGGAACAAAATCATGTACTTTGTCATTTTAGAGTTAGCTAGGCTGTAAGAGATATGATAATGTTATATTTGCATAAAACCATAAGGTGACATTATGTTTTCATTGACTTTGTGAACCCCACAAGCCATGCACCTTGCCACATTCGGCACGTGGAGGATGTCGACTTTAGGCGCGGAATATAGCTTGTCTCCCGAAAGCATTCGTCGACGACTGGCAGTGATAAGCGGGAACTCTGAAGAAACGGACAGCATCGACATTGACCCGTCATGGAGAGTGCAGCAGATGAACGGTAGGCCCGACTCAACAGTATGATGCCGTCCTGCAACTTGACGAGAGAGCAGCTTCAGGAGGGAGTTGTGGCATGCATAGCGTCATTCGTACACACGCAGCCCTCAATTGCACGCCATGGTCCAAGTCTAAGAGGTCAAGTTGATAGTATTGGTCACCTCAGACTAGGATCGGTCTGACCTGAGGAAGGTAGCCTTTAATTCAAAGTTTTGTCAAGAACAACAACAACAAATCACCGTGCGCGGGGCGGGATATGTTGTTTTTAATATCACGGAAAAGGTTACTCATTCCATTTTCGCTGTTGCAATACATAAATACAACCACCAGAGGGATCAGAACCTCACTCAACTCCTGATGTACAGAGAGCTACAACTCATACACAGAGCGGGAGTTATTACACACTATTACCCACTGGCATTTTGACAATGCTATTCATATTTAGACGTTTCTTTCCATCAACCTAAGAGCGTCTGTTCTATTTGATTCATTGCAACATTGAGCTTATGCCATATCCAGGCGGCAGGTAGCCTAGCAGTTAGTGTTGGCCCCTTAACCCGAAAGGTCGCTCGTTTGAATCTAAGAGCACACAAGGTGACGAATTATGTCTGTGCCCTTGTGCAAGGCACTTACAGTACATTCAGAAAGTATCCCCCTTTCCACATTTTGATACATTGCAGCCTTATTCTAAAAATGTATTAAATATTTTTTTTCCTCATCAAGCTACACACAAATACCCCATGGCAAAGCAAAAACAGGTTTTTAGAAATGTTTGCAAATGTATTAAAAATAAAAAACAGAAATACCTTATTTATTCAGACCCTTTGCTATGAGACTCGAAATTGAGCTCAGGTGCATCTTGTTTCCATTGATCATCCTTGAGATGTTTCTACAACTTGATTGGTGTACACATGTGGTAAAAAAAACATTAAATGGACACGATTTAGAAAGGCACACACCTGTCTATATAAGGTCCCACAGTTGACAGTGCATGCCAGAGCAAAAACCAAGCCATGAGGTCGAAGGAATTGTCCATAGAGCTCCGAGACAGGATTGTGTCGAGGCACAGATCTTGGGAAGGGTACCAAAAAATGTCTGCAGCATTGAAGGTCCCCAAGAACACCTCCATCATTCTTAAATGGAAGAAGTTTGGAACCACCAAGACTCTTCCTAAACTGGCCGCCTGGCCACACTGAGCAATTGGGGAAGAAGGGCCTTGGTCGGGGAGGTGACTAAGTACCAGATGGTCACTCTGACAGAGCTCCAGAGTTCCTCTGTGGAGATGGGAGAACCTTCCAGAAGGACAACCATCTCTGCAGCACTCTACCAATCAGGCCAGATGGAAGCCACTCCTAAGTAAAAGGTACATGACAGCCCACTTGGAGTTTGTCAAAAGGCACCTAAAGAACTCTCAGACCATGAGAAACAAGATTCTCTGGTCTGATGAAACCAAGATTGGTTTGAATGCCAAGCAACCCTAAGCACACAGCCAAGACAACTCAAGACAACTCAAGAGTGGCTTCAGGACAAGTCTCTGAATGTCCTTGAATGGCCCAGCCAGAGCCCGGACTTGAACCTGTTCAAACATCTCTGGAGAGACCTGAAAATAGCTCTGCAGCGACACTCCCCATCCTACCTGACAGAGCTTGAGAGGATCTGCAGAGATTGAGAGAAACCAAGAAGCCTTGAGGCTGTAATCTCTGCCAAATGTGCTTCAACAAAGTACTGAGTAAAGGGTCTGAATACTTATGTAAATGTGACATTTCTGTTTTTTATTTTTAAGTAATTTGCAAGCCTGTGGAAAATGTCAAGGGGTCTGAATACTTTCAGAAGGCACTGTAACCCTAATTTCTCCATGGTCACTGTTGATAAAGTCAGACCTTGGCCATGACCACACTCTCCGAGGGTGTCTAACGGAGAGGGGGATATGCAAAAAACATATTTCTAATTCAAATATGTGTATTAATACACACTTGTACATGTGTGAAATAGGACAAGTATAAGCACCCACCAAATTATTATCCTTATAGTTATCTTATAACAGGCCAATTAAACACAAAAGATTTATAGGCTATGAAAACCTGAATTCCAGAGGTCTTTGAGGATGGTAAATCAGGGTGATACCAAGCCTGCACACAGTCACTGCAAAGCCACTCAGAGAGAGATAATCTCCTTAACCAGGGGGCATCCAAGCAGCTCAAACAGTCTTTTGCTCAGGGGGACAGACCGACCATGGCTGCACAGAAAGACCCTCCAGGCCACTGCCATCCCACCCACAGTCCCTAGTTGGGAAACACAGGATGACTTCCCAGGGAATATATACATTAGCCGGCTGGTGGGGGAGGCTCATAATTCAGTTTGATGTGAGTCAGTGATAAATAGTGAATAGATGCTCTCTGCTCTGACGTGAGCATTTACCATAATTGACACAGAGCCTCTTTGACACTATTTGCGCTGTAGCCTATCAGAGGTGCATGCCCTCTTGTCTATAGGCAGTATGGTTTCATATATTTTACATAGATATTTTTTTTTACCAGAATAAATTCAAATACATTGCATTCGTTTGTTTAAAAAATGATGTACATGATGCAACCAATCTCTCAAAGCATGTGATCTTGGTTAACCACAGACTCATGCCTACTCATGATTTCAATCAAATCCATTGGATACCGAAGTATCCCTATAGATAATGCGATTTGATGAACAGCTGCCTATAGAATGTGGAGTATTTTAGTACAAGCTCTAGAACAGTATTCTCTCCCATCTACCAGTGCTAGGAGTTTTGAACTACATCTAGTTCAACTAATTTAACTACATTTTGATGTAGCTTGGTGGTAGTTATTTTTCGGTATCAGACGTGCCTGCCTAATTCTCACTTGAAACACCGTTTTGTGTTTGATAGGTTAAATTACACATCATGTTAATGTATGACCCCAGAGTAATCTATTCTTTCAATTTGTAGTGTATGCCATTTTATATTTACATATGAACATTTTTCACGAAGTACGTTGGATGTAGTGAAGGATAGCTTGGGTGCAGTTTAACTTCCAGTGTTAAGTAATTGGTAGCTTTGTGCGCTATGTTTTCAAGGTAACGTTAGCTTCCCCAACACTGCCATCTACATAACCCAATAATGGAACAAACATATCTATGACTTTAGTAGTTTAGCGCGTTTAGCCTTACCACCTCTTAACGTATTATATGTGTTTAATGTCATGTTTAATCGAATACATTACAATATGGCTATTGCTCGGTGCGTCCATAATTATTAGAAAATGTATCTTATCTGTCACTCGTATCTATCTAGCTCAATCCGAGAAGCGCTCCTGAGCAGGTTGAGTTGCCGATAGGCTCATTTTGGGCACATGCGCTGATCGTTAGGGACCAGTGCCTACTGAATTTGTTACATTTTACACAGCGAGCTATCAGGTGGGAATCGGGAGGACACAATCCCGGATTGGTTTATTGTTTTGTTATTTGAATCGATCATTTACACTGGCAGACGAAACAGAACGATTTTCTGTATTTTCATTTTGGAGACAAACACTACATTTTCTGCGGGTTCTTCAACTGGTGTTTGATTCAACATTGAGAAAATGTTGCCAATACACAAAAAAGACGCGCGTGTTTCATTTAGATATTTTTCCTGTCGTGGCTGCATGATCTATTTACGCGGTGCCGGCAGATATGGATGTAAAATGTGGAATTAATCAGATAATTGGAATTAATTGGATCATTTTTTATTCGATAGGTTGATGTGCTTCGTGTACACATTGCGCTTGAATCCAAACTTTGTTTTTTAATTGTCGAATTTCTTTGAGTATTGAGTGAATGGAAAGGACAAAAAGGAAAGGATTTACCCAAAGAAAATATATTTATTTTCTCAAAACACAACCCACCATATACACAAATGCAAAGCTGTGGTCTGGCTAAGTGTGTTTGTTGTGATGGTTCTCCTCTCCATTTCCACTGACAACAGTTTGGATTTTCATTGTTGGATCTGTGGGTTTCCAGAATGGCTCGCTTCGCAGAAGATCTACCCACCCGCTATGGAGCTGGAGGAGGAGGCAGAGGTGCGCCGGGCGCAGGCAGAGGGGGCGCCCGACCAGGTGGTCCTCCAGGCGGCCAAAGGATGTACAAGCAGTCGATGGCTCAGAGAGCCAGGACAATGGCCATATACAACCCTAACCCAGTCAAACAGAACTGCTTCACTGTCAACCGATCCTTGTTCATCTTTCGAGAGGACAATCTCATTAGGAAATATGCTAAGCGAATAACCGAATGGCCATATCCTTTCCAAACCCCCCATAGGTAAAACAGCTGTCATCACATTGCATTGATGTTTGTATAACATATCTGTCCTTATTTGACAATCACACGGGTATATTTTTTTATTCAAGAAACATGACAAAGGGACTAGAGCATGCCTTGTATTTAAAGATTTGACTGAAAATGATCCCCCAAAAAAATAAATGGCCTTTGTCACCATTTCAAAGTGCACCTGTCAGTGAACTCAAAAAGTCGATTATTCCATAGGAAGTAGGCCGATGCCTATTCTGGTGGAGATTATTAGCTCATTAACCTTGTGTAACTCCTCGTCCACCTGTCGCTTAGTGTTCCTACTAGTTGGACACGATAAAGGCTTTTCCTCTAATGATAGTGTTTGGATACAGTTCAAATACTTAATGGAAATATGTCTTTAGATACCATATAGGCTAAACATTCACTAATTGTGCACGACGGCTTGTCACCTCCAAAAAGGTTTGCTTGTGATCAGCAATTGCCAACGTGTCAACAATCATACTCGCTACATTTAGTTTTCCGTGTCTAAGTGCGAGATTAACGTCTACAATTTGTAGATTTTTTCGTTCTTTCTGCGCTTGCTTGCTAGAGTTCGTTTCTAATCCCCCTTCTCTCTCTTTTATGTCTATATAGTCTCGTTTGCACATTGCCTATTTGTGTGTTATAGCGGTGTCGTTTCAACTGTTGCTGTTCAGATGTGTCCGTTTCCATGGTAAGGTGAGTGCTCAGTGAGTTGGAAAGGAGACCGCTGGCTCTGAGGTTGTAAAACGCCTCGTGTTGATTCGGAGCTGCTCGGGCCCTCTCCATGGTCCTGAACTTGCCCACGCGCACCCCGCCACATCACCCTCAACCACAAACCGCGAGGGCTGAAGAGAGCCGGAGGGCGCATGACAAACGCAAACAGACAGCTGGATCTGTTGTGTAGGCGTCAGTGAGAACAGCACTCTCCGAAATGCAATCTAATAACAATGGTTGTCAGTGTATCTGTGCCCTCAATAAGTTGAAATAAACGCGAAGGCAATGAATAAAGGAATGAAATGAGTAAAGAGGGCAAAATCACTATAAGTCCTTGTGGTAAAACAAATTAGCTCAACTAAAGGGCAGATTCCCCCCTGAATTGTCCCTACTTGTCCACTCATAGGCAGGTATTGGCAGTGCAATGCGTTTCTTGGGCTTTTGCGAGGGACAATGTGAGGTGTTCAGCCTTCTGGCACCCCTGAGCAAACAATTCTAAATGGATTGTTCGATGGGGTCAGTAAAACCTCCCCATTCGTCCACGACTGGCTGTTCCACAAAGGCCTCCCCAGCCGGGAATGACACGAAAATGGATTGTAGAATGAATAAACCATAAAAAAACAGATTGAAATGGTCATCCAACTGGAAAGATGTTGTAAACCAAGTATAGCTGTGGGATTTGCCTACCATCTTGAATTTCCAACCATGTCTAAGTCACACAGCATTCAGAAACATTTCTGTCTATTGGACTCCTGTTCAGGCAATGTCATTAATTGGTTAAATGAATTCAATCAGCCAGTAACTTCCTAAAAGCTGAATATCTCATGCTCTGTGGCACCTTAGCTGGGTGATGGCAGGTGGTGGCAGTGACACAATTAATCCATGCTCATTCTGCACACCTAAACCCTACATTCTCACCAGCCTTTTACACAGTCTGGGTATGTGCATGTCTTTTTTCAATCTAAATTATTCTTCAATAATATATATATGTTTTACCACCAAGACTAAGATAATTACAAGTTGGAGTTAAGTGTTTTTTATTGTGCATGAAATGCTCTATCATGGCTTGTGTTCCTTAACCTGCACACTCCGTTTGAGTACTTAATCCTGGCCACCATCATCGCCAACTGCATCGTACTGGCCCTGGAGCAGCACCTACCAGCCAGCGACAAGACACCCATGTCAGAACGCCTGGTAAGAGTCTCAACACTCCTCCCTTTGGATGAGAACTAGGGCTACTTCCCAAATGGCACCCTATTGCAGTGGTCAAAAGTAGTGCACTAAATAGGGAAAAGGGTGCCATTTGGAACTTAACCTATTCCTTTCACACTTTCTCTGCCTTTACTTAGTTCTCCGATTAATATACTTATACAGTATTGCCTTCTGTTTGTTTGCTGTAAAAGTGTAGAATGTTACTTTGTAATTTAGGTCATTTTCAAGAGGGAAAGAGTTAGTCAGACAGAGCGAAACAGAGAATTCGCTCAGAGCCGTTGCTCATTTATAGTCTTCCACAAGTAGAGCTCAGTGATGAGGGAGCCCAGTCATCCCTAACCTCCTACTCTCAGTCAGAGGGCCCTGAGTACCAGACACACAGCCAGGCAGAGGGGCTACCCGCACCTCCAGTCCATGGGAGAGCAGCACCCCTCCTCATTAGTGCCTTGGATCATGGCGATGTGTGTCTCCTTCTCCTCTCCGCTCTCATTCTGTAAGTCAGCCGAGCCTCACACTGAGTGGCTTTGATACCCACTTTCCCTCCCCAGGCCCTCTGTTCCCCTGCCTGCTCACACACATATAGCTTAAGCCCCTGTTTGAACTCAGCCAGTCGAGTCGAGTCGTTTAACCATTGCTGTTCTCCCGTTAAGCTGCGAAGGATTGAAGCCGGGAGAGGCTGCCGCGCGGCCATGGGAGGATTGTGACACTGCTTCTCTAAAATAACATTATATCTTTCAGCATTTTGCACACACAGATGTGGTGTTGAAGATGTTGTGACTCCTGGGAGTCTGCTTTAGAATGGAGGAAAATGCATGAAAGGCACTGCCACAACAGCTTGCCGAAACAAAGTTAATGACCCTCAAGTGCAGCCACCTGCTCCGGTTATCTCCATAATTGTGATGCAACATCGGAATTTAAAAAAAGAAAGTTACTCGACACCTGAGAAAGTGATTAGTGTTAGTATAGAGAGAAAAATTGAGATAACATCTCCCCTCCTTCCACCCGCTTCCTCTCAAAGTAGGAGCATGTAATACAAGCATCCTTGTAATTACAAAAACAATCAGCTATTTATGGTCCAGGATAAATATAGTGATGAATAGACTGTGGTGTGTCAGTTAAGTGGAGATCCTGACAATAGAACATCGTCAACAGGCGTTGTTCTTCAGATCCATAGCGGAGCTTTACCCTTGTAGTCCCATGTGATTTCCCCTCTGCCCCTTCAGAGCCATGTACTGTAGATGGAGTGTTCATTATTCATGAATATTTTACATCTATACATTATAGATGTTAACACAGTCTACTGTAAAACATCATGCATTTATGGATGGACCCCTCCAGCCATCATGTAATGGCATTGTTTTGTCTGCTATCTTTTTTTATAACAGACAGAGATACCAAGATGTCAGTCTCAACGCTTGTCATTAGTGTCTTCCCTTACAGCTCTGAGAGCATCAGTACTCGGTGGTATTGATAGACAGTAGGAAGCCCAGACATGCTTCTCTGGCTGAACAACAAGCCAGTTATTTTAAAACACCATTTCCTGTACCATTTCCCATTACAGTGTCAAATCAAACAGGTATATTATTTTACTTGTTGTTCATTGTTGTTAGGTCTTAGTGAAAAGGTCACATGCCCTTTAACGCTGTTCTCAAGCCTGTCAAACTCGTAAATATTTGCGTTGGGAATCCTGGGTTGGTGGTTGGGGTCGTGGAGCTGTGGAAAAAGAGAAAGGGAAAGAAAGAGAGAGAGGGAGGGAGGTTTGTGTAAGTCGTGAGATATCCTCTGCTAGTGCCTGTGTGTGTAGCAGCGCCTCAGGCCTCCACTGACATGTTATTAATGGAAGGGAATGAAAAAGTGTCAAGTCATACGTGCCTGATCCAGCACTGCTTTGAACAAGAGCAAGAGTCATCCTAGCTGCAAATCGTTTTTTTTTGCCAGTGAAAATCGTACTTTTAGAAGTTCATATTCTGTTAACTCATATACAAATAATGTTGTTGACTCGTCCTTACTCGTATTTGTGACCAAGAATAAATTGGAGAAAAAACACTTTAAAAAAAAAACAGCTCAAACTTGTATCTCAAACAGATAATTTAAAAAATGCTTGCTATTTCCTCGTAGGAGGATGAGCTGGCCAATCAGCGGTCTACTTGCATTAATATTTTTAATGACCAGTATTCTATTCACACTATTCTGTTGATGGGGTACGCCCACACCATTTCAATACAGAAAATGTGCTTTTTATGTTACTTAATTCAATTTTTGGGGAAGGAAAACTATTTCACTCATATCGTGTAAGTAATTACAGGTTATAGGTTATAAATCTGGAAACACTGGGCAGTTACTTTAAAGATCTTCATACCATTAAAATGGTTTGTTCATGTTTTTAATGTTTCGTTAGATGCCTTTGAGACCAAAAAGCCTCATCAAATTATAATGTATTTATTCATTTTAATCATACTTATTTGCTATCAATTAGTAAGAGTTGTTAAGAGTAAAATGTAAGCTATTATCTTACGTAAAAGATCATGTCTTATGATGAATGCGTAAATCACACTGATAAAAAATTATGTCCAAGATTACTGTTGATCTTCTTGTGTAGGCTGTTTCATCCCCCCCTTTTCATCCACCAAGAGAGGGTTCTATTCCTTGACCCATTCTCTGGATGCTGGATAGAAAAGTGAAGGAAACCATCCCCCTTTCTTCTCTTTCAATCTCTTCTCCCTCTCTTCTGCCGTGCTTCATTAACCTCTTTCTTACCTCTAACAAAAAGTTATCTCCCTTGTTCTCTCTCTCTCTCTCTCTCTCTCTCTGCAGGATGACACAGAGCCCTACTTTATTGGAATATTCTGTTTCGAGGGCGGCATTAAGATCATCGCCTTGGGCTTTGCATTCCACAAAGGCTCGTACCTCCGCAACGGCTGGAACGTAATGGACTTTGTGGTCGTCCTCACTGGGTGAGTTCTCGGCCGGCTGGGTGTGGGTGTGTGGGTGTGTGTAGATGGGATGGGATGGACGAAGGAAAGACATGTTTTGTTCCTGTGCATGCTTGTGTGTGTCCGTGTTATGGATGCGTATGGGGTGCGTTCCTTAATGCTCCAATTGGCCGGAATTGGCCGTCACAATCCTACAAAGGATAGCAAAGCAAACAAAGCGACTTTCAAATAAAAAAGAATAATTTTGTTGTACCAATGAATTGTCCAATATTGCTCATTAACTGTGCTTCCTAAATCAGGTATCACAGTCTTTTTTTTTTTATTCTTTTTTTTTAACATTTTGAATATCTGTTGTGGTTCTCCTTTTTCTGTTGCTAAGGCTCCGTGGAGGTAATAGGCTAACTTGGCCAAAGGTGAAAATGAGTACAACTTCAGTGATACAGTACAATTTTTACTGGGTCATTGTTCCACCGTTTTGGATGGATGCTCTAAGTACCATAAGTTCAAAGTCTGGGGGCAGCTCTTAGTCTGGCTGGCCTGAGAGAGAGTTCATGGCCTGAGAGAGAGTACCTGGCCTGAGAGAGACTACCTGGCCTGAGAGAGAGTAACTGGCTAGTATGGAGACTACCAGCCAGACAGAGGGCTCTGGAGAGCAGTAATGGCTTGATCTCTGATTGAGCCACCCCAGACAGGGGTGAGAGGGTAGGACTGGCTATGGGGAGCAGTGATGTAGTACCAACACCATGTAATCACCTAGAATCATTGTATCACACTCCACTGCTGTAGGGAGCCAGTGTTGCTCTTAACCAGTGGTAACTGTTCCTTTGCTTTGTAAGCTACAAGATATTGTGCCAGCTTGGTGTTACAAGGAGTCTGGATGGGATTTATGGTGTAAATAATGGCCAATCCGGAAAGTCACTAAACAAATCAATCAAGCTGGATACTGAAGCCGGGAAGGAATGGAGATTAAGATGGGGGAGTGTTGGAGGGAGGGAGGGAGGCTGTTGATGTGGTCTTCTGCGTGCACTCTCCCCTACACACGCACCTCTCCTAAGCTGTAACATCAGCTGTGTTATCAGTCGCACTATTTTATTTTATTGCAGTATGAAATGTCTTATCTGCGGTGGGCCCTCCAGCTCTGATCTTGCTTCAATTATGATTTATTCCCTTGTTGGTGTTCAGACACTGGCACAGACCAGAGAGGGGGATGGAGAATACTATTTTTATTTTTTATGTTTTTGTTTATTTCGACATGGAGTCATGCTGAGACCAATGTCTCTTTTACAGATGAGCCCTCTTAATACAAAAATATGTATATCAAATACAAATAAGAAATGCAAAACATAAATACAAAACAGTAGTAAGGTCCTAAATCAGCAGTCTGAATTGCCCTAGAGGCACCAAAATATCCCATTGAAGAGAATTTGGAAGATTATTCCACAAGAGGAAGATAAGAGTGGGGAGGAGAACAAAGGGATGAGTGGGATAGAGAGGAGAGGAAGATGTGAGTAAGATCGGAAGGATAGAAGAGGGGAGCGAAGAGGATAAGAGAGGAGATGAAGATATAAGTGGGATGAGGAGGAGAGGAGAAGAGGGGAGCGAAGAGGAGTTGATAAGAGAGGAGAGGAGGGTTGTGAGTTGGGGAGGAGAGGGGAGGACAGGAAGGTACAGTAAGAGTGGGCGAGAAGAGTTGATACGAGAGAAGTGGAGAGGGGAAGAGAGGAGAAGTGGAGAGAAGAAGAGAGGAGAGAGAAGGACCCCAGACAGAGAGGACAGAGAGGCCTGAGGCTCAGCCCTGAGGCAGAGTGGTTTTAACTTGGCTTGACACTCATAGTAGCTAAAAACACTCACATACATATTTACAAGCACTGATCACAGGCCAGTTTATACTTTTTCATCCTTTTGGTTAAATTTAGCATTTAAAGAGGGTAAGGGGGAGTAAGTGAGTGATCATAATGAGTGATGAAGAGGTGAAGCTGATGAAAGGATGTAATAGAGGAGGATTGACTACCCTCCCTCAGGTTAGATAGTACAGCTATTACAATCAGACAATTAGACCTCATTATTGTCATTAAAGCTGTGTTTTGCAAGATACATTTTTGTTCATATGGTCCTATGCAATTACTTAGCATTATTAATTATATTTTGTGTGCTGTATCTCCATATGCAGTTCCCATGGCTGTGCTGGTGTGCAAAATGAAATAGACTTTGTCTAGCAGTTATGTTTGTCCAGTAACGTGCGGTAAGGTCGGTGGCTGGGTAAGCACAGGCTATTATCAAAGCCAGATTTACTCACAAACAAACCTTGTAGAAGCCCAAGTTCACCATACAATAGATATCTTATGTCACTCTGGTTGTTGGAGCTACAACAAACAATTTTCACCAAATGACACTGCTCAACTAAGCTCAGCCATAGACTGATGTAGCATCCACAGTAACAACTGATAGGTGGCACTAAAATACCAATATATGGACACATTTCATCCAAATAATTCACAATACAAACGCCATAGCCTTTCACAATGGGTTTACAATTCTTACAATGATCATGGCTATTCAGAGCACTAGTGTCTAGTGTGACGTGAAGTAGCTGGCTAGCTAATCAGAAACATAACACAACATCAAGGATACATATAGTTATAGCTAGTGACAGCTTAGTAGTGAAGCAACGTTGTAACGAGGACATTGGGATTTGGAAAGCAGGTGGTGAGTTTATTAATAGTACAAGAAACATGGACCGAAACAAACCAAGAGTAGCGCCTGGACATGAAACACATAACCAATACTGCCTGGGGAATTAAACTAAGGGAGTGACAGATATAGGGGAGGTAATTAGTGAAGTGATGGAGTCCAGGTGTGCCTCATAATGAGGCGCAGGTGCTTGTAACGGTGGTGCCAGGTGTGCGTAATGATGATTGCCAGGACTAGTGGTCAGTACACCTGCGATGTCGAACGACAGAGAGAGGGAGTGGGAGTAGACGTGACAGGTGCATTGATTTGTTTAATTTCAATATAAGACATGGCTAGCAACAATCAAAGCAAGTAATCCATTGTAGCTATAACACTCGCATACATGTTTACAACTAAATAGCAAACGCAACATAACACTTTATATCTAGCAACATAAACACTGAGTATACAAAACATTAGGGACGCCTTCCAAATATTGAGTTACTTTTGCCGTCAGAACCGCCTCAATTTGTCAAGGCATGGACACTACAAGGTGTTGAAAGCATTCCACAGGGATGCTGGCCCATGTTGATTCCAATGCTTCCCACAGTTCTGTCAAGTTGGCCGGATGTCCTTTAGATGGTGGACCATTCTTGAAATACACGGGAAACTGTGGAGTGTGTAAAACCCAGCAGCGATGCAATTCTTGACACAAATCTGTGCTTTTGGCACCTACTACCATACCCCGTTCAAAGGCACTTAAATCTTTTGTCTTGCCCATTCACCCTCTGAATGGCACACACACACAATCCATGTCTCAATTGTCTCAAAGGCTTAAAAATCCTTCTTTATCTGTCTCCTCCCCTTCATCTACACTGATTGAAGTGGATTTAACAAGTGGCATCGTTAAGGGATCATAGCTTCCACCTGGATTTCCCCAGTCGGTCTATGACATGGAATAATGTTTCTGTATATTAATTGGTAATGACGTTCCAGACAAGTGGACAATCCAGTACTCACTCGGTTCACCTGCCCGAGAGCTAGTAGTAAATGAGAGGGTGCCATGGTGGTTGCCTGTACACAGCTTACCCCAACAATAGCCACACAACATGCTTAGGCAATATGCATGCGCAAAATATGAAATTGGCTCAAGAAAAAAAAGCTACTTCAAGCTAGGCAAAGCAGCTATGCATATGTTGATCGAGCACATTTAACAATGACTGGAGTCAGATAAGGCCTCTCACGTCCAGGATTTGAATGGCTTTTAATGGATGGAAAGATAGGAAAGGCGCCAGGGTACTCATGCCTAAGGTTTTGATGCAATTATTTGATTATCACAGGGTAAGCACTGCTTCCTTGCCTACGTCACATGCTAAGTTGGCGTCACAATAACATACATGCTCATTCTTCCATGTATATTTTAACCATTAAAACAGCATGGAGGAGGACAGAGATTTCAGAATTGTTCACAGTATATGCTGTGAACAATTCTGGAGTCTCTGTCCTCCTCCGTGCTAGCTTAGCCACCCACATGGCTGTAACCTTTGGGATAACTCTTGTCAATATAGTCTTCAGCTCCTAATTAAATAGCTAATTCCTAAATGATTGTGGTCCTTGGGGCAGTGGTAGACCTTTTAATCTGTCCTGATCAGGCATTAGCCCCTGCTAATAAGACAATAAATCTGCCCTGGGTGCCACAGGCCCAATCAATAGCTTACTGATCCCAGAAAAGAGAGAACTGAGAGAACTGACCTGAAGCCAAAGCAGACAACTTTCTCTGAGAGTGTCCATGACATGATGAAGAATAGCACGGGGCCTTTTCTTGCTTTAAACCACTGGTGGCAGCAGTGTGTTTACTCCTGTCAAATTCACAGGCTCCATTCAATTAAACTCTAACCACATTTTCAGAGAGGAGTACAAATCTTCTGGCGCTGCAAGACTGGATGTTTTGTTTCAGGTACCCGACTAAATAAATGACAGTGGATGTTTTTAGACCCACTGCACGGGAAAATCTAATAATTTACTTGATCTAGAAACCTGGTTCCCTGTTTTGATTGAAAAGGCTCCTTGGTCTATTGGACCTATAACAGAGTCATGAATCACTTATGTACTGAAGCTTGATGAAAAGCTCAATTAAAAGCCCATGCATTTGATTGATAGCTAGCTTTTAATCATCCCATTTGGCCATCCACAGGAGATGTTACGATGTAAGGCATGTGTACTGTATATTGTGTGTCGACCGTGGGATCTATAATGAGCTGTTTTGTTTCCTTCTAAGTGCTTGCCAGGTCTGTGCTCCACTGTGCTCCTGTGGTCAGAGCACCAGCTCCTCTACTTGTCCATGCTCTGAGACAGGCAGGCATCGCTTTTATTGGCCTTTTACAGCCCTTAGAAACCTGCATGGCAACCACAATCAAAGGCTCTCGCGGTGAGGTCAAAGCCTTCCCTCTCAACTAACTGTAAACTTAAAGTGACCTGCAGACAAAACATTGGTAGTAGTGTTGTTTGTTGTTATCTGCGTATGGGCTTGATGTTCCCTTGTCAGACCTCTGAATGTTATGAATATGAGATGGTCCTTGCTGACTTCAAAGAAGTGCCTTCTATCCTTTGCCCTTTCATTTGCCTTTTCATGTAATATAACAATCATGGGCTTCAGAGTGTCAGTAGAGAGAAGTGTGGTTGGGTCACTCCTGCCTGTTTCGGCCCCCTAACAGCATCAATGAACAGTCCCTTTGAACCTCTGCCAAACTACTGTTGCTGTCTGTCTGCTGAATGTGTCTGTCAGTTTCTCTCTCACAAAGATCTACAGGTGTGCATGAGATTATTTGGAGCTAGTTTTATGTGAGGGAGAAACAGTATACAAATACTTATGTATGGGGGATGCTCTGCTGAATAACATGCTGACCAAACCGCTTGCGTTGCGTGTGTGAGCGTTGCAACATAAATGTACACATACATGTTATTCAATCATTGCACCCACACTGCTCACGCGCCTCAGCGAGCATCTGCGTGGCCAGGCACTAAAATATAAATGGATTCTATTTGTGACGCTCAACGCTGCAAATCCTGCCTCTCCCATCTCCTCTTTGGTTTTTAGGAGCATATACCCACGTGGGTGATTGAAAGTTGAACAGGTCCACACTCAGGAAGGTTGTAGTAATGCAGTGAACCACCATATGAAGTCCAAAAAAGAAAAGGAAGCCTGAAGGAAGCAGGAGAGATGACGAGAAACAAACTCAGTTGACCGTTTTATCTGTCATTAATTGTCGGAGTAGAGGACCTTGTGCATTTCAGTTAAAATAACGAGCCAATGTTTATATACCAGGACAAATTAGCTAGCAACAGCAAGCTAGCGAGCTAAATTGCCATAAATGTTTAATACTTTTTGACTTTGTCCCCAAATTAATATAATTGGTTCAGAGTTTGTCTTGATATTTCAACCTGCGTGTCCTGATCGCTTCTGGTGTGGGTGAACAAAATCAACGTGCACGCGGATACGCGGTTTGGTCAGCATGTTATACATGACTGTGTGAACGGACCATATGGTATCCTTTAAAATGTCCGTGCTGCCCTGTCACTGCCTGATGGAAAGTGACGGTAAAACGATAGTCTCCGTGTCATCCGTCCTGGTAAGGGCATCAAAAGACGATTTGAAATGTACAGATAGGAGGCTTATTTCCGTAGAGTTAGGAGGCTTATTATGTACAGATAGGAAGGAGGCTTATTATGTACAGATAGGAGGCACATTTTTCTGGCTTTGATGAGTGGCTATGGACTCTGCACATGAGAGTTGTGTGAGTGTACCCTCGCTCCTCCTAGGCTTAGTCATATTCCCCCAGGCTGTGTGGCAACACGTCTCAATGGAAACACAATCTCTTTCTTTACATGGTGTTACATCTTCTTCCATCCTCTCTCACCCTACATCCATGGGCGCCGCCAGGGATTTTGGGCACCATGAAAAGATATCACATTGGGCCCCACCAACACAGGCCACACCAACCCTGCGCAATTGCTGTAACCACACACCTCCAGAACCCAATCGACCCATTCAAAGCTTTAAATAACTCTACCTTTGCAGGCTTGCAACTCTCTTATAGTCCAATATTTACTGTACGATATTTACTGACAGTGAGCTGTGAAAACATAGCACTGTGCAGACATGCATGCAACATTCTGCATACAGTAGAATTCACTATTTGATGCAAGACTGATACCCTGTATAAGAAATGTTTTACATCTTTTACATTCTAAATGTAATTAATGGTAAAAATCTTAAATGGAAAATTATCTTAACATAAATGAATAACTTTATATAAATATGACTTAAATATACAACCTCTTCAATTAAAATAAATTAACATTATCATCTATAGAATGACATAAACAAAATCAGCAGCAGATTTTTGAACTAAGTATACATACCAACTAGAAAATAAGCAGCTGTAAAAGTGGAAATGGAAAGGCCTGATGGTGGCGCTAGAGGAAAGGTCAAGTGGTCACCAAGTCATTAGTTTCTTCCACTTGGGGTCTTGATTGTGCGCAACAAATGTTATGGCAATCCAGCCATTACTTTGAGATATATCTTGTTCTCTGTCACGTTCCTTGTATGGAGTAGACCAAGGCGCAGCGTAAGATGAACACATACTTTTTAATTACGACGAAGAACACTTAAACTATACAAAACAACAACCCGACCGTGACGCTATATAATACTAGTGCAGACACAGGCAACTAGACATAGACAATAACCCACAAATTACACAAAGAATATGGCTGCCTAAATATGGTTCCCAATCAGAGACAACGATAAACAGCTGCCTCTGATTGAGAACCAATCTAGGCAACCATAGACATACAAAACACCTAGATAGTAAACAACCCCATAAACATGCAAAACCCCTAGACAGTACAAAAACACATGTCACCCGTCACACCCTGACCTAACCAAAATAATAAAGAAAACAAAGAATACTAAGGTCAGGGCATGACAGTACCCCCCACAAAGGTGCTGACTCCCGGCCGCACACCTAAGCCTATATGGGAGGGTCTGGGTGGGCATAACTCTGCGGTGGCGGTTCTGGTGAGGGACGTGGACCCCGCTCCACTTCTGACTCGGCCCACTTACGTAATGTCTCTGGAGCGGGATCCCTCACCGCCAACCCCGGACTAGAGGACTGGAGGACTGGAGTGGCGAGGCGCACTGTAGGCCTGGTGCGTGGTGCCGGCACTGGTGGTACCGGGCTGGGGACACGCACCTCATGGCGAGTGCGGGGAGGAGGAACAGGGCGTACTGGACTGCCGAGGTGCACAATAGGCGTGGTGCCAGCACTGGTGGTACCGGGCTGGGGACACGCACCTCAGGGCGAGTGCGAGGAGCAGGAACAGTGAGTACTGGACCCTGGAGACGCACTGGAGGCCTGGTGCGTGGTACCAGCACTGGTGGTACCGGGCTGGGGACACGCACCTCAGGGCGAGTGCGAGGAGCAGGAACAGGGAGTACTGGACCCTGGAGACGCACTGGAGGCCTGGTGCGTGGTACCAGCACTGGTGGTACCGGACTGAGGACATGCACCTCAGGGCGAGTGCGGGGAGGAGGAACAGGGCGTACTGGACTGCCGAGGTGCGCAATAGGCCTGGTGCGTGGTGCCAGCACTGGTGGTACCGGGCTGGGGACACGCACCTCAGGGCGAGTGCGGGGAGCAGGCACAGGACGTACTGGGCTGTGGAGGCGTACTGGAGGTCTGGAGTGTAGAGCTGACACAACCCGTCCTGGCTGGATGGTTATACCTGCCCTGCAAAAGTAGGGCGCTGGCACAGGACGCACAGGGCTGTGCAGACTCACAGTACGCAGAGCCGGTGCAGGATATCCTGGTCCATGGAGGTGTACTGGAGACCAGGAGCACTGAGCCGGCACCCTCCTTCCTGGCTGGGTGCCCATTCTAGCCCGGCCAATGCGAGGAGCTGGAATAGAGCGCACCAGGCTAGAAATGCGCACTGGAGACACCGTGTGTTCCACTGCATAACACAGTGCCTGACCAGTAACACGCTCCCCACGGTAAGCATGAGGAGTTGGCTTAGATCTCCTACCTGACTCAGCCAATCTCCTCGTATGCCCCCCCCCCAAAAAATCTTGGGGCTGCCTCTCGGGCTTCCGTGCTAGCCGTGTACCCTTACATCGTCGCCGTTCCTCCATTCTCCTGTATCCCTCCTCACACTGTTCCATAGAATCCCAAGCGGGCTCTGGTACTCTCCCTGGATCGATCACTAAATATGGTTCCCAATCAGAGACAACGATAAACAGCTGCCTCTGATTGAGAACCAATCTAGGCAACCATAGACATACAAAACACCTAGATAGTAAACAACCTCATAAACATACAAAACCCCTAGACAGTACAAAGTCACATATATCACCCTTGTCACACCCTGACCTAACCAAAATAATAAAGAAAACAAAGAATACTAAGGTCAGGGCGTGACATTCTCAGTCTGTTCTCAGTTTTGTTCTCAGACTGTGGGCATCATGTGTGTAGTGATCCAATATCCATTGCCATGCCATGTAACAGTTATCATTGGCCCTTGCTCAGCCTTAATCACCAAGAGCCCAGTGCCGAGCCTTCTTGCTAGAAAAGTCACTGAACAAGTCTTTGAAGTCCAGCTTTCTAGCTACCTGACTTTCAATGGACAGCATGGACTGCAAAGCCTGTCCTGGGACATAGTGGACCTCAAAAAGTTTTAGCTTACTGAAAGCTCTCTCGCCACCAGCAACAGTCACAGGCAGTGTGCAAAATATACGTAAAGCAATGCACACTTCTCCAAAAATGCATTGCAGCTGCATCTTACAAATTGCATTCAGGAGACCAAGAGGGGACAACTTAGGGGGCAAAGTGGCAGCATATACAGTCGTGGCCAAAAGTTTTGAGAATGACACAAATATACATTTTCACAAAGTTTGCTGCTTCAGTGTCTTGAGATATTTTTGTTAGATGTTACTATGGAATACTGAAGTATAATTACAAGCATTTCATAAGTGTCAAATGGCTTTTATTGACAATTACATGAAGTTGATGCAAAGAGTCAATATTTGCAGTGTTCTTCTTCTTTGTCAAGACCTCTGCAATCCTCCCTGGCATGCTGTCAATGAACTTCTGGGCCACATCCTGACTGATGGCAGCCCATTCCTGCATAATCAATGCTTGGAGTTTGTCAGAATTTGTGGGTTTTTGTTTGTCCACCCGCCCGTTTTTGTTTGTCCACACGCCTCTTGAGGATTGACCACAAGTTGGGGAGTTTCCTGGCCATGGACCCAAAATATCGATGTTTTGTTCCCCGAGCCACTAAGTTATCACTTTTGCCTTATGGCAAGGTGCTCCATCATGCTGGAAAATGCATTGTTCGTCACCAAACTGTTCCTGGATGGTTGGGAGAAGTTGCTCTCGGAGGATGTGTTGGTACCATTCTTTATTCATGGCTGTGTTCTTAGGCAAAATTGTGAGTGAGCCCACTCCCTGGGCTGAGAAGCAACCCCACACATGAATGGTGTCAAGATGCTTTACTGTTGGCATGACACAGGACTGATGGTAGAGCTCACCTTGTCTTCTCCGGACAAGCTTTTTTCCGGATGCCCCAAACAATCGGAAAGGGGATTCATCAGAGGAAATGACTTTACCCCAGTCCTCAGCAGTCCAATCCCTGTACCTTCTGCAGAATATCAGTCTGTCCCTGATGTTTTTCCTGGAGAGAAGCTGCTTATTTGCTGCCCTTTTTGACACCAGGCCATCCTCCAAAATCTTTGCCTCACTGTGCATGCAGATACACTCACACCTGCCTGCTGCCATTCCTGAGCAAGCTGTACTGGTGGTGCCCTGATCCCGCAGCTGCATCAATTTTAGGAGACGGTCCTGGCGCTTGCGGGACTTTCTTGGGCGCCCTGAAGCCTTCTTCACAACAATTGATGGTTGATTTAGGTGCGATCTTTTAAAATGTTGTTTTAAAAAATATATTTTACCCCTTTTCTCTCCCCAATTTCGTGGTATCCAATTAGTAGTAGTTACAGTCTTGTCTCATCTCTGCAACTCCCGTACGGACTCGGGATGTCCTTGTCCCATCGCGCTCTAGCGATTCCTGTGGCAGGCTGGGTGCAGTGCACGCTTACACGGTCGCCAGGTGTACGGTGTTTCCTCCAACACATTGTGTTAATAAGCAGTGCAGATTGGTTGGGTCTTGTTTCGGAGGACGCACGACTCTCGACCTTCGCTTCTCCCGAGTCCGTACAGGAGTAGCAGCGATGATACAAGATGAACTACCAATTGGATACCATGAAAATTGGGGAGAAAAAGGGGTAAAAGTAAAAAAATAATAAAAACATTTTTAAAAAACTTGTGAACGTTAACTAGTCAAAAAACAGGAGATGTAGCCTACCAGCCACACCAGTCAGTTTTTCTCACGTTGATATTTATTCCTTCAAACTCACTCCCAAGAAACATTAATGTTAGCTTTTTCAGACAATTATTTTTACTTTTCTCAGCTTAGAGTGTGTTTGAAGTTACACATTGTAGAATTACAACAGTGTGACTGTTTTGGAATAACATTTTCATCATAAACTAGGTGGTTCGAACCCTGAATGTGGATTGGCTTAAAGCTTTGCGTTGTGCATAAAAACAGCCTTTTGCCATGGTATATTAGCCATATACAGTACCACAACCCCTCGTGCCTTATTGCTTAAATATACACTGATTAAACAAAACAGAACAGAATTCCTGTGGAACGCTTTTGACACCTTGTAGAGACCATGCCCTGAGGAATTTAGGCTTTTCTGAGGGCAAGAAAACATGTTATTAATGATCTTATAAATCATTATTACAACCTTTAAAAGTATTTTAGAAATGTGTGAATAACTAGCTCGCTAACATTTACAAATGTGGAAGTAATGACTAATAAATAATGAATAAAATATTTACTAAGCCATTACAAATGCTTTATTACAAGGTGTCATTATAAAGTGTGTCAGATATGCCACAGAGAGAGGGTACACAGAGGGGGCTCTGGGTGAAGAAACAGAGCGTTTATCCACTGAGGCGAGACGAGGCGAGGCGAGTGCTTCAGTACCGATGCAGCCTCCTGGTAGATGTAATGAGACAGAAGGGAAGGGAAACTGGAGGAGGAAGGGTTTTCTCTGAGCACACAAAGCAAACACTCTCCCCTCACTCACCCTCTGTTATGTGGAGCTGAAGGGAGGCAGACATGAAGCTTTCTCTGAAACCATCCTCTCCAATACACTGCTGTTTGGGAGTAGGGACAATCCGCAAAAAAAAATAAAAAATAATTCTCTCCCCTTTACAGGCGTTCCATGGTGTTCTAGAGATCCATTAGCGCTAGTCAAACATCCCGTTACAACACAGCCATGTGATGTGGGTTGTGTTCTGTTGACCGCCACCTTCGAGAGGAGCACTCAGTGAGAATGAAGAGGAGGCTGGCGTACACTAACAGGAGTTCGCTACAGCGTTCATTATTCACAACGTTGGTGGTTTCACTTCCTCCACATGTGGCGTTTTTTTGAGGGACATGTTGTGAGAGAAATAAGTACCACACATAGAAGAGACGGGCCAGTCACATCGCAAGGCTTTTATTGTTTTGGTACCATTGATGTTCCGATGTCTTTGGACAACAGAAACAGCAGATGGGGTTTGAGGGAGACGTTTTACTGACGACAATTTGTACACAAAGAAACAACAAAAATATATCTCCATCTTGAGAACAGATGGAGGAGTAAGTAACTGGAGCACTATGTGTCTGGACCTCAAAGCCAACATGATCATTTTGCAAGCCTTCCTTGATAGGCCTTTTTATGTATTTGTATTCATTTGCAGCTTGGAAGCAAAATGGTATGATCGGTGAAGAGAGGTTAGCAGTGGGAAGCCATGAATAATTAGCAGCATCTCCACTGAGGTCTCTGCCACAGAGCCTGATGAATCATCACAGCTCCCTAGTCAATGTAATCGGTTAGGAGCTCTGATTCAGCGATGAAACTTCCTGGCTCAGAGAGGTGCTCATCAAACACTTCCTCCTTACATACACAGCTTCCAACTGTTAGTCTGGGATTGACTGCTCAACGCTGCCACCCGGGGAAAGACGGGAGGACAGAGGACTCCATCTTGGCTCCTTTGGCGGACTGATTGACATCTTGTTGTCCAATCATGAGTCGTTGATCTTTCCATCAGGTTGTTTGGCCTACAAGTAGGGCATTCTGAATAAATGAATTTTCCAATGCACATCAATACAGACAGATGTGGACAAGTTCAACCAATCAGACTTCAGAGGGGTATTTTTTTACCACTACAGTGAAACAGAGAGAGCCATGGCCATGTGAAGAGAGTGACCGAGCCCAAGGCTGACTCTGTCCTTGGGGGATGGCCACCCAGCAGGCCACTACAGAAAAGAGAGAATACCAATATCACCGCTTCTCTCTTTGTCTCTCCTCTCTCTCTTATCACAAACCTTCTGCTTCCACCTAAAATGACATAACACTCAGATACAGAAAATCTCAGGTTCTCAGATATGATGTGATTTTCAATAAATATGAGAGGCATCCTTACAACCATGGTAATCATTAAATGACATGTCTCATTTTAATTTGCTCAACCATGACAAAATGAAATGACATTTTGGGAAATGTGGTCATTATATGACTTGGTTAATTGCTGTGGGAAAAAAATGAAGCAATCACATTCATGATAATTAGCATTGAACGAGCCATGTGTGAAGAAAAACCTTCATGTCAAGCACTTCAACTGTGGCTTTCTCTCAAGGTGAAATCTCTGAAGAAGAGCACGTATTCCCAAGGAAGTAGAATCTGGGATTGTTACCAATACACTATTTACTTACTTACTGACTTTATTGTCCCCATGGGGAAATTTTGTTGCAGTGTCATGTACACGTTTAAAGTGGCGTTTAAATACAAAACAAAAATTACAATACAACTTTCATAACAGTTACATACATACAATACAAATCAAAATAATTATAATTATAATAAATAAAGATTATTATTATTTTTTTAATCAGACTAGCCTGTTGGCCTTACAGAGTCGATAGGAACATTATCCCGAGCTATTTAGGAGGGATATCACACCTGGAACAAATGATTGTCTAGTTGTGTTTTTCCTGCTGAGGGGTGCCCTATACCTGTGCCCAGAGGGGAGTAGTTCAAAGTCCAGGTACAGGGGGTGGCTTGGGTCTAAAATGATTTTGTGAGCTTTACGGAGGGCCCCGACCTTCAAGATCTCACCCAGACCTAACTGCTTGCTGTGGTAATAATCCTTCTCAACACATCTCTCTGGCTGACAGTGGCATTGCCAAACCAACAAACAATAAAAAACGTTAAAATACTCTTAATAAAAGATTTGTAAAACATATGCAACAGCATATGACAAAACTCTTGACCCCTTCAACTGGAAAGCGACATCCACTACATGGAGAAAGGTATGTGGAAACCCCTTCAAATTAGTGGATTCAGCTACTTCAGCCACACCCGTTGCTGACAGGTGTATAAAAGCGAGCACACAGCCATGCAATCTCCATAGACAAACGTTGGCAGTAGAATGGCCCCTACTGAAGAACTCAGTGACATTCAAAGTGGCACCATCATAGGATTACCCCTTTCCAACAAGTCAGTTCGTCAAATTTCTGTGCTAATAGAACTGCCCCGGTCAACTGTAAGTGCTGTTATTGTGAAGTGGATAATTCTAGGAGCAACAACGTATCAGCCACGATGTGGTAGGCCACACAAGCTCCCAGAACGGGACTGCAGAGTGCTGAAGCACGTAGGGCGTAAAAATCGTCTGTCCTCCTTTGCAACACTCACTACTGAGTTCCAAACTGCCTCTGGAAGCAACGGCAGCACAATGACTGTTCGTCGGGAGCTTCATGAAAGGGGTTACCATGGCCAAGCAGCCGCACACAAGCTTAAGATCACCATGCGCAATGCCAAGCGTCGGTTGGAGTGGTGTAAAGCTCGCCGCCATTGGACTCTGGAGCAGTGGAAATGCGTTCTCTGGAGTGATGAATCACGCTTCACCATCTGGCAGTCCGACGGATGAAAATGAGTTTGCCGGATGCCAGGAGAACGCTACATGCTCGAATGCATTGTGCCAACTATGGTGGAGGAGGAATAATGGTCTGGGACTGTTTTTCCATGTTTCCAGGCTAGGCCCCTTAGTTCCAGTGAAGGGAAATCTTAACTCTACAGCATACAATTACATTCTAGACGATTCTGTGCATCCAACTTTGTGGCAACAGTTTGGGGAAGGCCCTTTCCTGTTTCAGCATGACAATGCCCCTGTGCACAAAGCGAGGACCATACAAAATGGGTTAGTCGAGATCAGTGTGGTAGAACTTGACTGGCCTGCACAGAGCCCTGACTTCAACCCCATCGAACACCTTTGGGATGAATTAGACCGCCGACTGCGAGCCAGGCCTAATCGCCCAACATCAGTACCCGACCTCACTACTGCTCTTGTGGCTGAATAGAAGCAAGTCCCTGCAGCAATGTTCCAATATCTAGTAGAAAGCCTTCCCAAAAGAGTGAAGGCTGTTATAGCAGCAAAGCGGAGCCCGACTACATATTACTGCCCATGATTTTGGAATTAGGTGTTCGACCAGCAGGTGTCCACATACTATTGGCCATGTAATGTAAATCACATC
The DNA here is from genome assembly GCF_013265735.2 of Oncorhynchus mykiss. Lineage (NCBI taxonomy): Eukaryota > Metazoa > Chordata > Actinopteri > Salmoniformes > Salmonidae > Oncorhynchus > Oncorhynchus mykiss. The sequence goes on from NC_048593.1 coordinate 16,092,746, forward strand.
ACTTCTTTATTCTTGTGTGCATTTATTTTACAGGACTTGTTGTTGAGGAAGAGCTTGCAAGCATTTCACTGTACTGTTGTTTACACCTTCTGTATCCTGTGCACATGACAAATAAACTCTGATTTAATTTGATCATGATATTCTGGGGCCTCATTTATGTACTGTGTGTACATTTCTCAAATAGTTCTTTCCATTTTCATGCACCACAAATTGAGATTTATACCACAGCATTGTTGAATACTAATTTCTGATTGGTTAGAAGGTAATTCTAGAATGGACATTAAAACCAGCTAACAGGACAGTTGGAAGATATATCGGGACACCTTGCAATCATGACACAAAATGCGCCTACACGTGTAGACCATACTTGCCACAAAGTTACAGAAAACTAAACCAACAACCCATAAACCGAAATTGGATACATTATAAACGCAGGTTCAACGAGGAAAAACTTAGCTAGCATTGATTTGTTTCTGCAGAGACATATATTTTTTTGAGCATCTGATGACCTAACCCGGTGAATTTAGGTAATAGGGCATTTCTTTGGTCCCTATGTCGCAGTCATTATGCAAGTGGCAGAATGCTGTCGAATCGTCCCACGTTTCTAGTTTAACCAGCTGTTTTCAGCAACTGGAATTAACATATTGTCATATTGGCAGGTTTGCTTGCAATAAGGTTGTAACGTAACAAAATGTAGAAAAAGTCAATGGGTCTGAATACTTTCCAAAGGCATTGTATATAATAAAAGAAAAATAAACATTTTAGACGACATGCTGCTATGGGATCTCCTTACCAACGGCAAATGCATGTTTTATTAGCCTACCATTATTATAATTCCCATCCATCAAACACCTCCCATTCCCCCTAACCAAACATTAAGCCTATTTGCTTTCAATACACAGTGGAGTAAAGTACTTAAGTAAAAATACTTTAAAGTACTACTTAACTGACGTGCCTAGTTAAATAAAGGTTCAATAAAAAAATGTTTAAAAAAATTGGGTAATGAGATGGTCACTGAGAAGGTGTCCACATACTTTTGGTAATGTAGTGTACTTCTATCTCTCTCTCTCTTTCTTGCCTTGTTTCTCTTTCTCTGTTTGTTTTTCTTTCTTTCTCTCTCTCATCTCTCTCTTTTTTACTGGCTGTTGCGCACAACCACACACACACACATACAATTCAGTCCCATGAAAAATCCTGTTTTCTCTAACCCTTAACCTAACCCTTACCTCAACTCTAACCCTGACTTCAACCCAAAAACCTAAGCTTAACACTAAACCTAACCCTAGCTCATAACCCTAAACCTAATTCTAACTCTAACACTAATTCTAATTCTAACCTTAACCCTAAAAGCTCTAGAAATAGCATTTGACCTTGTGGGGACTAACAAAATGTCCCCAGTTGGTCAAATATTTGTTTGATTACTTTTCTTGTGGGTACTTCTGGTCCCCAAAAGTATAGTTAAACACGTCCACACATCACACACACTCACACAGATCTTAATTCTGTTTTTGCTCAATCGTCTTTTCTGCTCTCTATTTTATCTCCCTCATATCAATTTTAATTCATTTAATTCCATTTCAGTGTCACCTGAAGGTCCTTTATTGCAAGGATACATTTCTGTGAATATTGCTTTCAGAGTAGTGCCATGAGAGTTACAGGAGAGGAGCACTGCTCTCTGCACCTCTGCCCCTCAAATCTCTAAAAAGTCCAATAAAAAGCACAGGCTTGTTAATAGTGCTGCAAAATCAAATGGGTTTTTACATCATCAGAATGTTAAGCAGGTCAGATTTAGGTCCTTATTACGGTAATCAAGGTTGTGTTGGTTAATACATAATAAATTAAGCCAGGCACCTTATTTTATATCCAAAGTGACACCCCTACATTCTTCAATGGTAATTATGATCACGTCACAGCAGCCATGAACTGAACCCCTGGGACACTAAACAGTTATAATGCTTTACAAAATGCACTACTTAGTGTGGCAAGGCCACTGACTGTAGTAAGTGAGAGAGTTTGTTTTTTTACTCTCCATCTTCCAGCTGTATGGGGAGGTTTCACCACCTCAACCATGGTACATTCAAGGGACTCACATCAGAGTGGACAGATTGTATTAGGTTAGCTGGTCCTGTCTGTGTTCCTGTTCTATTTGCACCTCCCCAGGTGTGTTTGTTTCTACAGGTGTGAGTTCTCACTGAGATGTGTGTGTGTGTGTGTGTCCGACTTCCTGGCAGCAGTGATTCATCTGGGGCCCTCCAGTTTGTGGCCCAATTGTATTTGTTCACAATCTCATCCGGGAGTTGAGAACAAAGTAGAGCACACACACACACACACAAATGCACACACTCAATCTTAATGAACGACTGAACACATAACGTGCCAGAGTCTCTGTCCGCTACTGTGTAACCTAAAAGAAGAAGCCCTTTTATCTGATGAACTGTTCACCGTTCCCGTTCGCCTGCACAGCAACAAAACCTGCTGCCATACCAATCAACACCAGGTGCAAGTGGGTCTTTGTTCCTGCCCAAATCTCTCTCCCTTCTCACTGTGTGTACACACTTCTTTTGCACCTGTGTGAGTGCAGGCGTAGCACTGGGGAAACAATGGAAGAGGTGAAGCATGAGGTGCCACGTATGAGGTGTCACGTCCCACCACCCTCCAATGGTCTGGATGGTAGGAATGACTCACTGCATGAGAGTGGGCGTCAGCTATGATGACATCACTTCGTTAATGTACCATAAAGCATCCAAAATGGCTTCGGTTTAGTTTCAAGGGATTCTTCCATCCCCAGAGGCCTCATATATCAAAGGTGTATGCATACAAAAAAAGACTCTAAACCTTGCGTGGGCTAGTTTTCCTGCAAATATTGGTATTTATCAATTTTTAACTTGATGGGAAAGTATGTCTATCTTCAAACAAATCTCAAACCATGCCTGCACATAACTTCTAGAAGGTTGATCAACTGTACTTCCAGTGGTGGAAAAGGTACCCAATTGTCATACTTGAGTAAAAGTAATGATACCTTAATAGGAAATTGCTCAAGTAAAATTGAAAGTCACCCAATAAAATACTACTTGAGTAAAAGTATAAAAGTATTTGGTTTTAAATATACTTAAGTATCAAAAGTAATTGTAATTGCTAAAATATTTAAGTATCAAAAGTATAACTCACTTCAAATTCCTTTCACAAAGCAAACCAGATAGCACCATTTTCTTGTTTTTTAGCCAGGGGCACAGTCCAACACAACACATTTACAAACGAAGCATAGCATGTGTGTTTAGTGAGTCAGCCCGATTAGAGTCAGTAGGGATGACCAGGGATGTTCTCTTAAAGTACGTGAATTGGACCATTTTCCTGTCCTGTTAGGTATTCAAAATGTAAAGAGTACTGTCAGGGAAAATGTATGGAGTAAAAAGTACATTCTTTTCGTTAGGAATGTAGTGAAGTAAAAGTTGTCACGTCTACTCCTGCTTCTCCTCCTGCTCCCCGTCCCGCTCCCTCCCTCCGGTGTTCGACGTCGCCAGTATACTAATCACCGATCCTGGGATCCATCATTACCACACACCTGGCATCAATCATTACGCGCACCTGCACGTCATCATGAGGCACACCTGGACTCCATTGCCTCACTTATTACCTCCCCTTTATCTGGCACTCCTTTAGGTTCTTTCCCCAGGCAGTATTGTTCCTGTGTTTAAGCGTAGATGCTACTGTTACGTTGTCTTGTTCCATGTTTGTTGTTTTATTAAACGTTTCACCTGCTTCTCGACTCTCAGCGTCTCTGTTAAGTAAAAAAAACAACTTAAGAACAAATTGTTATTTACAATCATGGTCATTAATATGGAGTTAGTCCCCTCTTTGCTACTACTCTCCTGGGAAGGCTTTCGACTAAATTTTGCTGCGTGGACTTGCTTCCATTCAGCCATACGAGCATTAGTGAGGTCGGTACTGATATTGGGTGATTAGGCCTGGCTCACAGTCGGTGGTTCAATTCATCCCAAAGGTGTTCGATGGGGTTGAGGTCAGGGCTTTGTGCGGGCCAGTCAAGTTCTACCACACCGATCTTGACAAACCCTTTCTGTATGGACCTCGCTTTGTGCACGGGAGCATTGTCATGCAGAAACAGGAAAGTGATCAAACTGATGCCACAAAGTTGAATGCACAGAATTGTCTAGGAAGCAAATCATTTTCTAGAATGTCTTTGTATGCTGTAACATTAAGATTTCCCTTCACTGGAGCTAATGGACCTACCCCGAACCATGAAAAACAGCCCCAGATCATTATCACTCCAACCACCAAACTTTACAGTTGGCACTATGCATTCGGGCAGATAGCGTTCTTGATTGATAGGTTATGCTTTGCGGCATTTTTGAATGGCAAATACAGGGCAACCAAAGTCCTAAATCCATAATATTATCTGTATAGGATAACCATAATGGACTAAGAGAAACAGGGAATCGAGACATGGGCTAGTTTTCTTAGCTACAGGTTACTGTAGCATTTGCATTACTGAGTGAGACCCTTATTAGCATTCTCTAAATAGCATTCTGAAATCACTTCAAAGAGACGTCAAACCTGGAGTGCTAGTTACATAATCCTTTAGAAGTTCAAGAAGCATAGAATATCAGAGAGGATAGTATTAGTTGTTCAGTTGTAGACTATTTTCTCAAGTGGTAAAAAAAACTCACAACTCCGGAAGGTTTTAGACACACAACACTGTATAAACTGATAGAGAAACCAATATCAGATACTTTATAAATAAGTGCTACACAAATAATAAACAACAGTAAGTAAAGTCATTTTGAGATGATTTAGGCTTGCTATTTAGGGAATGCTAACTGGGGTCCTTAGAATTGCAAAATTAATTGTAGGCATGAAAAAAAAAAGACAAATAGAAAGGGAGATGTAGGCAGGCGAGGGGGCCTTATGGGGGGAGGAAAATTAGGACGATTCTAAGGGCCTGTGACTGACAGGGGCCCTAAAAAAATATTAGAACATTAGCTACATTTTTTCCAATATTAAATTATGAACCTATCATCATTAACATAATATTTTATTTACAATGTACTAATACAACTAACTAACTCTTTTCTTTTCTTGTTTTTCGCAAAAAGTAAACATCCAGAGAGCCTCTGTATTGCCCAACCTCCCCCTCCACTATTTACATGAAATTGTTTGGTCCTGCCCCCAAACCAGGCGCGAACGGTACTTGCAATGAATTGCGAATGAGTTGTGCCGGTCGAGCATCATGTCTCAGCTTCCCAAAGAAAAACATGTCTTCCAAAAAACGGTTTGCTTAGTCCATAGTGAAATAAGCTACTTTTTCTCCCCTAACATTAGTTACTTAAATCTTTGGATTGTTAAATGTGATATGCCACTAACAGTGCGTGTTTTTATAGTTTACTCTGTTACTTGAGTCATCTCTCCATCTCCTGCATGGTGCTTCCACAGGCGCTTCCCACATCAAGCCCTGCCCTGTCACGAGAGCACTTGCAGTGCCATTCACTCTGTTTGCATGGTCAGATGCAACAAGATGTTGATGACAACAATTCTGATTTCCCCTTTGCTTCTTAATATGAATCAACACGTGTTCTATAATTACAATATTAGTTTGTGTATCTTAACTGTCTGCAAACAGCTAGTTTGTCATTTCTTAGCAATTTGTGGCTAAAATAAATTGTTAGCCGCAAATGCTAATTGCTAATCAACTGGCTAGCTAGCTATATGTACAAAGAGTCAGAGCAAACATAGTTAACTATCAGCATGTTGTTTGTGCAACAGTATCTTCTAAATCAGAGAGGAATAGACGAAGCATGAATACGTTAGCTAGCGCTAGCTAGCTACATTAAGTAAGATAAATCATACAATGTAACATCTAATGAGGGTCCACTGGGAAACACTGACCAACATTTTGGTTCTTACCCAGTCACAATAATTCCACCCTGACTTTTTATTTGTCATGTCAAACAACAATGTATTCTATATGCTGTCCATGATTCCAACAGTTCCCCAATGAATTAGGGCTAGATTATTTTGCAGCCCTACGTGGCACAGTGTAGAAATGACAGCACACGAGTAGAGGAAATTCAGAAATTTATTAAAATGCTGAAAATGATTTGGTGTTGAAGTTGGATTGAACATTATTAATAATCAGAATGGAGAATGCCCAATTGAAATCACTTATAATTTAATTGTTGCCACCCTAGGTTAATGAACTTCTCATAAAGCATATTTATAACTTTCATTTTATATTTTGGCCATATTTCCCAGCCCTAATTTGATGTTTCTGAATAATAAAAGTTCTAATTATACTTTAGGGGAAGTGCATGACCCTAGAATGTCAACACTTTCTCCATTCTGATTGCTTTATACTGTTCAACCAAACTTTAACCAAAAATAAAAGGAGGACAAATCTGACAGTGAAGTGAACATTGCATAGGTATATTTTGTAGACTCAAACCCTGGTACTGGCCAATAGTTACCATTTGCCTAGTTATTTGTTAAAATCAAGCATTCACTTTTCATACATTTCTTCATTCTCGGCACTAATTAGTTATCATTTCACACACTGTGTCACATATATTTTGTCTTAGAATGCCTCTATTTAGTCAAATAAAAAACTTGATCAGAATAATTATTCTCTTTGATGTAATAAAACGTTAACGGGCAGTTCCACCACCTCATTTTCATTATCTTCAGCACAATACCAGTGTCTACTGTACATACTGTGAAACATTTCTGTTTTGTAGAAAAAAACATACAGTATATCACAAAAGTGAGTACACCCCTCACATTTTTGTAAATATTTGAGTACATCTTTTCATGTGACAACACTGAAGAAATGACACAAGTAGTGAGTGTACAGTTTGTATAACAGTGTACATTTGCTGTCCCCTCAAAATAACTCAGCACACAGCCATTAATGTCTAAACCGCTGGCAACAAAAGTGAGTACACCCCTAAGTGAAAATGTCCAGATTGGGCCCAAAGTGTCAATATTTTGTGTGGCCACCATCATTTTCCAGCACTGCCTTAACCCTCTTGGGCATGGAGTTCACCAGAGCTTCACAGGTTGAGTCCTCTTCCACTCCTCCATGACGACATCACGGAGCTGGTGGATGTTAGAGACCTTGCACTCCTCCACCTTCCGTTTGAGGATGCCCCACAGATGCTCAATAAGGTTTAGGTCTGGAGACATGCTTGGCCAGTCCATCACCTTTACCCTCAGCTTCTTTAGCAAGGCAGTGGTCGTCTTGGAGGTGTGTTTGGGCCGTTATCATGTTGGAATACTGCCCTGCGGCCCAGTCTCCGAAGGGAGGGGATCATGCTCTGCTTCAGTATGTCACAGTACATGTTGGCATTCATGGTTCCCTCAATGAACTGTAGTTCCCCAGTGCCGGCAGAACTCATGCAACCCCAGACCATGACACTCCCACCACCATGCTTGACTGTAGGCAAGACACTTGTCTTTGTACTCCTCACCTGGTTGCCGCCACACACGCTTGACACCATCTGAACCAAAATTTATCTTGGTCTCATCAGACCACAGGACATGGTTCCAGTAATCCATGTCCTTAGTCTACTTGTCTTCAGCAAACTGTTTACGGGCTTTCTTGTGCATCATCTTTAGAAGAGGCTTCCTTCTGGGACGACAGCTATGCAGACCAATTTGATGCAGTGTACAGCGTATGGTCTGAGCACTGACAGGCTGACCCCCCAACCCTTCAACCTCTGCAGCAATGCTGGCAGCACTCATACGTCTATTTCCCAAAGACAACCTCTGGATATGACGCTGAGCACGTGCACTCAACTTCTTTGGTCGACCATGGCGAGGCCTGTTCTGAGTGGAACCTGTCCAGTTAAACCGCTGTATGGTCTTGGCCACCAGCTCAGTTTCAGGGTCTTGGTAATCTTCTTATAGCCCAGGCCATCTTTATGTAGAGCAACAATTCTTTTTTCCAGATCCTCAGAGAGTTCTTTGCCAGGAGGTGCCATGTTGAACTTCCAGTGACCAGTCAGTATGAGGGAGTGTGAGAGCGATGACACCAAATTTAAAACACCTGCTCCCCATTCACACCTGAGACCTTGTAACACTAACGAGTCACATGACACCGTGGAGGAAAAATGGCTAATTGGGCCCAATTTGGACATTTTCACTTAGGGGTGTACTCACTTTTGTTGCCAGCGGTTTAGACATTAATGGCTATGTGTTGAGTTGTTTTGAGGGGACAGCAAATGTACACTGTTATACTACTTTACATTGTAGCAAAGTGTCATTTCTTCAGTGTTGTCACATGAAAAGATATACTCAAATATTTACAAAAATGTGAGGGGTGTACTCACTTTTCTGATATACTGTCGTTAAAGTTCTACCAGATGACATCAACAAAAGTTAAGAGATTTGCAATGTTTTTTGGATGATGGACCATTCTTGATGCACACAGGAAACTGTTGAGCGTGAAAAACCCTGCAGCGTTGTAGTTCTTGACACACTCAATCCGGTGCGCCTGGCACCTACCCTCTAAATGGCACACATACACATTCCATGCCTCAAGGCTTCAAAATCATTATTTAACCTGTCTCCTCCCCTTCATCTACACTGATTGAAGTGTATTTAACAGGTGAGATCAATAAGGGATCAGAGCTTTCAACTGGATTCACCTGGTAGGTCTATGTCATACGAAGAGCAGGTGTTCCTAATGTTTTGTGCACTCAGTGTATGTAGACAATGATAGGGTGCTGGAGATAATGAATATGAGGTTGAACATTGGCGGAATTCCCCTTTAAAATACTTTTAGAGAAGGTACAGTACAATTCCACACCGGTGCGTGGGTCAATACAGGTAAATAGTAAAATACGATATACTGCTTAGCCCCAGCGCACTTAAACACATGCATGTATAGATGTTGATTTTACACATGTATGCACATTCATGGACAGGCAATCCACTTACATATAGAGTAATACACACACACACACCAGTTATTGTCTGAAACTGAACCACAGGCAGTCAGTGTCCAGTGCAGAACTGAGACAGGTGATGCGTCACAAATGTCACCCTATTAGCTATATAGTGAACTCCTTTTGACAAGGGCATGGGCCCTATGGTGCTATTTGGACACAGAAGAAAAAGACAGCCTTTATATGAACTGTCTGCCACTTACGCATCACAGAGGGCCAATCTAATCCATGGGTGTGAATAGGAACAGGATTGGAGTGGCTGACCCCCTCTAGAAGAGCCTCCCTCCACTGCCTGCCCTTCACTACCAGGCTCAAGGTCCTCTGTCCTCCATCTCTCTGTCAATAAGATAAACACAGCCCCTGTGCTTTGTCTGTGTGTGCGTGTGTGCGTGCGTACATACATGTGTGTGTGATGCTTAAGGAGCATTTAACTATCCTGGCATGTTTGAACTTGTGAAGATAGAGTCCTCTTATTTTATTATTATTATTAAAAAAAATTAAAAGACCATATGTCTTTCTTTGCATCCTTGTTGAAAGCCAAATAAATAAATAATTAAGTAAGAACACCCATCTATGTTCAATTCCCCGATGGTGAAGTTATTTGGGTTTTATGTTGAACCCTTCTCCCCTTTCTCTTTGGAACACTGAGGGGCCTTTTAGTAACCATGGCAATTGATTTACTACTGTATATCTGTGCTGCATAAAACATTTTTGGGAGAGAGAGGTAGAGTTGAAAAAGAGCAGGACTGAATAACATTTTGTTATGGTAATGAGTCCATCACCCGCGAAAGAGCAGGGAGAATTGGCTCCTTATGTGGGAGAGGTGGTTCTGCTGGGTTGCCAGATATTGAGGTGGTCTTGGTGGGCTGCCAGTTTCAGGAATATATTCAATGCTTTTAAATGGAACTTTCAGTCTTACAGTAGCTGCTTCTAGTCATTAAACCCTATAGGCTATACATTTGCTCATCGGCGTTCAGATCTATCCATGTGCAGTAGGCTGCATATGGCTTTTCATTACGAGGCTTCGCTTGAGGAAGTCGCTAGATTGGGTTAATCGCACTTGCGGGCTCACATCATAGTGCACTGTCCTCCATGCAAGGATGATATAGTAAAGGAAAACTCAAACAAAAATAAAAACAAAAATTGGAAAAACAATTTCGTGAACAAAATAAAATACTTAAGAAAAACTAAAACTATACTGAAACGTATCATTGAAACGTATCATTGCAAAACTAACTAAAATAAAACAGCAACCATCATGAATTATGTATTTTGTTAATGTTTTAATTTTGGGGGGCAAAAGTCTAATGGGGTTTTGCAGTTTATTTTCCTAATGGGTATTTTGAGCTTCTGAATCTGGCGTTTTTTTTATTATTATTTTAAAAAAAATAATAAACTAAGAAAGTCAGTTAAGGACAAATTCTTATTTACTATGACGGCCTACCCAGGCCAAATGAGGACAACGCTGGGCCAATTGTGCGCCGCCCTATGGGACTCCCAATCACAGCTGGATGTAATTCAGCCTGGATTCAAACCAGGGACTGTAGTGTTGCACTGAGATGCAGTGCCTTAGACCGCTGCGCCACTCGAGAGCCAAAGTTAATGCTGCCAATATGGCGATGTTTCAAATGTGCATCACTATTCAAATGTGCATCACTATCACTAGCTACACAATGATGTGTAGAATTGCAGAAAATGTGCTTTTCCACATTTTTCTCCCTGCCAATAAGAAAGGTGTGAACAGTTTGGGGTTGCATGCGTGGTGGGGTTTGTTGCTACGCCGATAAATGAAAATATCCATCCCAACCTTTGCCACCGAGGAAATTTGTGTGACCAGCTCAAATAGTACTTGAGTACCCATGCTATAGGCCTACAATACATACAGTGCCTTCAAAAAGTATTCACAAAGTATTCAAGTATTTTCCACATTTTGTTGTGTTTCAAAGTGGGATTAAAATGGGTTTAATTAGACTTTTTTTTTTGTCAAAGATCTACACAAAATACTTTGTCAAAGTTGAAGAAAAATTCAAGCATTTGTAAAACATTCCTGAAAATTAAAACACGAATATATATTGATTAGATAAGTATTCAACCCCTGAGTCAATACATGTTAGAATCACATTTGGCAGCAATAACAGCTGTGAGTCTTTCTGGGTAACTCTCTAAGAGTTTTCCACACCTGGATTGTGCAACCTTTTCCCATTTTTCATTTCAGAATTCTTCAAGCTCTGTCAAATTAGTTCTTGATCATTGCTAGACAGCCAACTCCAGTGTAGATTTGGCCTTGTGTTTTAGGTTATTGTCCTGCATAAAGGTGAATTAATCTCCCGGTGTCTGGTGGAAAGCATACTGAACCAGGTTGTCTTCTAGGATTTTTGCCTGTGCTCTGCTCCATTGCGTACATTTTTTATCCTGAAAAACTCCCCAGTCCTTAACGATTAAGAGCATACCCATAACATGATGAAGCTACCACTATGCTTGAAACTATGGAGAGTGGTACTCAGTAATCTTGTATTCGTTTTGCCCCCTAACATAACACTTTGTATTTAAGACAAAAAGTGAATTGCTTTGTCTAATTTTTTGCAGTTTTACTTTAGTGCCTTGTTGCAAACAGGATGCATGTTTTAGAATATGTTTATTCTGTTGGGCTTCCTTTTTTTCACTCTGTCATTAGGTTAGTATTGTGGAGTATCTACAATGTTGTTGATTCATCCTCAGTTTTCGCCTATCACAACCATTCAACTCTGTAACTGTTTTAAAGTCACCATTGGCCTCATGGTGAAATCCCTGAGCGGTTTCCTTCCTCTCTGGCAACTGAGTTAGGAAGGACGCCTGTATCTTTGCAGTGACTAGGTGTTTTGATACACCTTCAAAGTGTAATTAATAACTTCACCATGCTTAAAGGGATATTCAATGTCAGTTTTCTTTTTACCCATCTACCAATTGGTGCCCTTTTGCAGAGCATTGGAAAACCTCCCTGGCCTTTGTGGTTGAATCTGTGTTTGCTCCACTGAGTGGGATACAGAATGGGTTAGTCGTTCAAAAATATTTTTAAACATTGTTATTGCACACAGAGTGAGTCAATGCAAGTCATTATGTGACTTTTTAAGCACATGTTTACTGCTGATTTTATTTAGGCTTGCCATAAAAAGGGGTTGAATTCTTATTGACTGAAGACATTTCAGCTTTTAATTCATATGTAAAAAATGTCAAAAAACATAATTCTACTGACATGATGGGGTATTGTGTGTAGTCCAGTGACAAAACATGGCTGTAACACAACTAAATGTGGAAAAAGTCAAGGAGTGTGAATACTTTCTGAAGGCACTGTAAATGGCTCCTCGTCTCCCATGCATAAGGCAACGTTCTGTCCTACAGGTCGAAGGTTTTAGAACCTTTAGGTTTAAGAACATCTACTCATTCAAGGGTTTTTCTTTATTTGTACTATTTTTTACATTGTAGAATAATAGTGAAGACATCAAAACTATGAAAAAAAAAACATGAAATAACACACTTTTTTATGTAGTAACCAAAAAAGTGCTAAACAAATCAAAATATATTTTATATTTGAGATTCTTCAAATAGCCAACCGTTGCCTCGATGACAGCTTTGCACACACTTCTTAAAAGATCATTTGTGGAATTTCTTTCCTTTCTAATGATTTTAACCAATCAGTTGTGTTGATGATAAGCCTATTTGGTAAAAGACCGAGTCCATATTATGGCAAGAACAGCTCAACTAATCAAAGAGAAACGACAGTCCATCATTACTTTAAGCCATGAAGGTCAGTCAATCTGGAAAATTTCAAGAACTTTGAAAGTTCCTTCAAGTGCAGTCTCAAAATCCATCAAGCGCTATGATGAAACTGGCTCTCATGAGGACCACCACAGGAATGGAAGACCCAGAGTTACCTCAGCTGCAGAGGATAACACCCGGCACAGCCAGAAGAAGACTGGCCACCACTCATAGCCTGGTTCCTCTCTAGGTTTCTTCCTAGGTTCTGGCCTTTCTAGGGAGTTTTTCCTAGCCACCGTGCTTCTACACCTGCATTGCTTGCTGTTTGGGGTTTTGGGCTCGGTTTCTGTACAGCACTTTGTGACATCAGTTGATGTGAGATGGGCTTTATAAATACATTTGATTGATTGAAATACATTTGATTGATAAGTTCATTAGAGTTACCAGCCTCAGAAATTGCAGCCCAAATAAATGCTTCACAGAGTTAAAGTAACAGACACATTTCAACATCAACGGTTCAAAGGAGACTGTGTGAATCAGGCCTTCATGGTTGAATTGCTGCAAAAAAACACTACTAAAGGACACCAATAAGAAAAAGAGACTTGTTTGTTCCAAGAAACACGAGCAATGGACATTAGACCGGTGGAAATTTGTCCTTTGGTCTGGAGTCCAAATTGGAGATTTTTGGTTCCAACCACTGTGTCTTTGTGAGACGCTGTGTGGGTGAACGAATGATCTCGCATGTGTATTTCCCATCGTAAAGCATGAAGGAGGAGGTGTTATAATGTGGGGGTGCCTTGCTGGTGACACTGTCTGTGATATATTTAGAAATCATGGTACACTACCAACATGGCTACCACAGCATTCTGCAGCGATACGCCATCCTGTCTGGTTTGGGCTTAGTGGAGCTATCATTTGTTTTTCAACAGGACAATGACCCAACACACCCCAGGCTGTGTAAGGGCTATTTTACCAAGAAGGAGAGTGATGGAGTGCTGCATCAGATGACCTGGCCTCCACAATCCCGACCTAAACCAAATTGAGATGGTTTGGGATGAGTCGGACAATGGAGTGAAGGAAAAGCAGCCAACAAGTGCTCAGCATATGTGGGAACTCCTTCAAGAATGTTGGAAAAGCATTAAAGGTGAAGCTGGTTGAGAGAATGCCAAGAGTGTGCAAAACTGTCATCAAGGCAAAGAGTGGCTATTTGAAGAATCTTAAATATAAAATATATTTTGATTTGTTTAACACTTTTTCGGTTAATTTATGATGTTTAATGATGTGTTATTTCATAGTTTTGATGTCTTCAATATTATTCTACAATGTAGAAAATAGTAAAAATAAAGAAAAATCCTTGATGAGTAGCTGTTCTAAAACTTTTGACCGGTAGAGTAAAAACATTTTTTTTTTTTTAAACTGAAGCTGAATAAAAAAATGGTAAATAAAAATCTGAAAATGAACTGCAACTAAACTGAATTCCAAATAAAAATCCAAAAATTTAATAGAAATAAAAACCTTGCCTCCACGTTTGCTCATATGCTAATTAATACCTAGAGAACTTCAGCTACTTCCCTCTTTCTCTCTCTCTGCTACTACATTTCTTATCTATCTCTCTCTCTCTCTCTCTCTCTCTCTCTCTCTCTCTCTCTCTCTCTCTCTGTTGATTCACCCCTAGGCCCTGCACTGCAAACAAGTGTTTCCATCCCCTCCACCTGAACCCTCAGATATCAGTAAACCCCATTGTCACTTTCCACCAACCCCTCTTGCTCTTCTCATGCACCGTGTTTATATGTCTTTGTCTTCAGTGTATCTGTCTCTGTCTCAGACAACCCTATGTGTTTGTGATCATCTCTGTATGTGCTTTGATGATGCCGCTCTTGTTTGTTATTAAGTTTGTCTGTGTATTGCAGACAGCCCAACGTTCATGTACTCTCCACCCCCCCCCCCCCCCTCTGGTCTTTGGCTCTCTGTGCTTCTCCCTTTTGCTGCCCTCAACCTGAAGCAAGGCTGTGCTCCTCTGTCAGCACAGAATCATCTCCCACTATACATTCCCTTTTTCTCTCCACCTCTATCTACGCATCCATGGCTTTTACTTATCAAAGTGTGCATGTGTTTGTTTTGTGTGCACTCTGGCATCACACTGACCACGCAACTAATCACAATAGCCATGAATCTTTATGGAGGATGTTTTAGTTGACACTATGGGGAAATCTGTCTATTACTGACATTAGTCTTTCTTGCCACTTCCTTTTACAATCTCAAGGTGCACATGAAAGTAAATACAAACAGCGCCAATGGGGGACATCCATTTTTATACCTCGCCATTAAAGTTAATAAATGTGCCCGTGTTCCTGTGTGTGCCCTGTTGTAATGAGGCATCAGAAAACGAACACAAATATGTGATTCCTCTCTCTCTCTCTCGCATCCCAAATGGCACCCTACTTCCTACATAGTGCACTACCCTATGGGTCCTGATCAAAAGTAGTGGAATAGGGTGCAAATTTGTGACAAAGACTATCTCTAGTCTGTTTATCCTCTCTCTGTGTGTGGCATCTAGACTAAGATGACACTGGGAACTTCCCTCCTCGTCAGCATACTCTCTCTCTCTCTCTCTCTCTCTCTCTATCTCTCTCTCTCTCTCTACTGCTGAGCTGCTCACACAAATCCAATGGAGCCATTGTCATATCGCCTCCTGTTTCTATGGTGACGGGGTGCGATCTGTCGCCAGTTTCGCTCTCAGTATTCTACCACACACATGACCACTAACGCTTATGCACATCATGCATGCACACATAACACACTAATGGACCCATTCAATCATGACCTTTCACATGCCCTCTGACATTCTTGCACATGCACACACACACACAGTCACACTCAGGCACTGAGTTCTTTCTCTCTCCATCTCTGTCCCTCTTCTTCTATCCCACAACGTGCACGCTCATACACACAAACGCACACACACACATAGACCTATATACTCCTTCTGGTCTTTCTCTTTATCTTGAGTTATCATCCACAAACACCTGCTTCACACACACTCCTCCCACTGATGGGAAAGATGAAATGATCCATCTCACCAGCTGGTACTGAACCCCAGGCAAGACCAACTCACATGATTGGCACTAACATCACATGTGTTGATCAGTGGAGGCTCCTCAGAGGAGGATGGGAAGGATCATCCTCCTCAGAGAATTTCATATATTTTTCAAATATTGAAACATTAAAAAAGTGATCCTTTTTAGATAAAACTTTATAATAATAATTTATTAAAACACAGTAGCCCAACAGCAACTCTCTGGGGTAGCACCATGGTGTAGCCGGAGGACAGCTAGTTTCAAAACGGAGGCTCGTGGTTCTCATCCCATTCCATAGACTTAGACAGTATTTATGACAACTTACAGAGGACGTCCTACAACCAATCAGAGCTCTTGCAGCAAGAACTGGCATGGTGTCCACACAATCAAAAGATCAGAACATGAATGTTATTATTGAAAGCATAAGCTACAGCTAGCTAGCACTGCAGTGCATGAAATATGGTGAGAAGTTAGCTCAAAGAGAGGGAAAGACAATATTTGAACAGTTTTGAAAAAATGTATTTCTTAAAAAATGAAGGAGAAACGAGCGAGAGAGAGCTATATTTAGTTGTATTTTTCTCACTTTCACTTACTGCAGCTAGCTAGTTTAGCCTACTCATACACCTGGCTCAAAAAGTGTGGGATGCTGTATTAGCTAGCTGGCTATGGCTATCCAACACTGGAACTCTTCCAAGTCAAGGTAAGCTTTTGGCTTTATTAATTTATTGTCACAGGGCCCGCCGGTGTAACTGCTAATGTACTTGCTGTACACTATACTACATGATTGTAGTGGGTTTACTAACACGATAGTTCTAGTAGTTATGTTACTATGATGTTAGCTAATATGGTGACAGCTACATAGGCTGTGTGCAGCGGTTAGTGGTTATGGTATGAAGGTTTGGCTTGGAAAGTGTTTTTGGCACAGACACACTGAAGTCCAAAAGTGAAGGGAAAAGTTGAGAGGGGGATGGCGCGTAGATGCTAGAAGGAATTATACAATGAGCAAAGTAATCATGCTGTTTGTATGTGGCTGCTATAAAAGTGAACTGTGTTTGCGGGTGATCAGGGGTGTATTCATTCCTCCCATTCTGTTGAAAAACATTACTTAAACGGAAGCAAATGGAATGAAACATACCTGAATTTGTCGAATAGAAATTGTAGTTTGCAACTGTTTGGACTATGATTACACCCTAGATCAACTAGATGCAGGCGAGAGTGTGCAAGGCGGTATTGAATGTGTCTGTCACCTTGATTACTAAAATTGTTCTCTTGACCTGTGCACCTATATTGTAAACTTTCATTCGTAGGCTAGGTTGTAGGAACCTCATGATGGGTGTAGGTAACATTTGAGTATCATGCAGTAGTCTAAACCTATCGATGTTACATTAAGCTGGGTGAATGTAATATGAATGACGATCATCCATTATGCTGTAATAGAAATAAGGACATCCTCATAAAAAGTAAATTGTCCTCCCTAATCTTAAAAGGCACCGACCGCCACTGGTGTTTATCATATTATATACCATATAATAACACACTGATAGCAGGTGTAGGAGGATGATACTGTACCTTGCATGGCGATGAGAGAGTTGACAGCTACTGCTGACTCTGTAGTGTACTCTAGAGTGTACTGTCTCATTCTCATTCTCTCTCACTTTCTAATAGATTTATTTTTCTTCCATTCTCTCTTTCTCTCTCATTCTTACCCTCTGCTACACCAGAGTTGTGGCCCTTCTCTTATCCATCTCTTCTTCACCCCTTTGACTCGCTACAGGGCAATTCCATGGTGATGGAATTATGCTGAGACTCGCTTTAAATATACACAATCGTTCAAAAGTTTGGGGTCACTTAGAAATGTCCTTGTTTTTGAAAGAAAAGCACATTTTTTGTCCGTTAAAATAACATCAAATTGATCAGAAATACAGTGCAGACACTGTTAATGTTGCAAATGACTATTGTTGCTGGAAACGGCTGATTTTAAATGGAATATCTACATAGATGTACAGAGGCCCATTATCAGCAACCATCACTCCTGTGTTCCAGTGGCACCTTGTGTTAGCTAATCCAAGTTTATCATTTTAAAAGGCTAATTGAACATTAGAAAACCCTTTTGCAATTATTTTAGCAGAGCTGAAAACTGTTGTTCTGATTAAAGAAGCAATAAAACTGGCCTTCTTTAGACTAGTTGAGTATCTGGAGCATCAGCATTTGTGGGTTCGATTATAGGCTCAAAATGGGCAGAAACAAAGACCTTTCTTCTGAAACTCGTCAGTCTATTCTTGTTCTGTGAAATTAAGGCTTATTACATGCGAGAAATTGCCAAGGAACTGAAGATCTCGTAGAACGCTGTGTAATACTCCCATCACAGAACAGTGTGAACTGGCTCTAACCAGAATAGAAAGAGGAGTGGGAGGCCCCAGTGCACAACTGAGCACAACTGAGGTATAAATACCAGACAAGCACAAAGACAGGTGAAAAAGATCAGGGTGTGACAATACCCACCCACCCCCACCCCCCCCGGGACGCCACCTGGTGTTCTACCTGGACGCATACCTGGTTGAGCGGGGTGTCAGCGCTGGAATTCAGAGATGAGGCCTGGGTCCATGGTGTCCCTAGCGGAGACCCAGCACCTCTCCTCCTCCCTCACCAGTCAACCAGGTACTGGAATACCCTGCCCCGAGGTCGAACCTTGGAAGCAGGAGACAAAGGCCACGGGTTTACATCTAGACACATGACAAGGGGGAAGTATATGGAGGGTAAGGGGCCACAGAGGATGAACAGCAGAGGGGCTAATGACCTTGGAGCAGGGGGATAAGGTATTGGCTTCTGGTGGTGTAGTCACGGGGCTATATCGGTGTGCCAGCACACACGGCCTAACATCCTTGGGTACCGGTCGGTGTTGCGGAAGCGAAGTGGCCCGGGCCTTAATGAACCCCTCCCGGAGATCCTGGTACTCCGCGGGAATAGGGGAGAGGTTCGGGGCAATTTCCAAGCCCCCAGGAAGATGTCCCGGGGCAGGCAGTGCTGATTTCAGGCAATGGGCGTGGCAGATCTGGCTCCAGCCCACGATTGCACCAGTACACCAGTCAATCGAGATTGTGTCGCTGGAGCCAAGAGAATCCCAAAACCACAGGTACCTGCGGAGCTCAATTTGCAGGATTTGGATCATCTCGCTGTGGTTCCCCGACACAGGTAGGTTGATGGGTGTAGTATGGTGGGTGACCCGGGCCTATAGAGGGCCCGTCCAGCACTCTAACATTCATGGGAATGGAGAGGGGTTGAGCAGCGATGCCCAGCTCAGACGCCAGAGTAACATCCATAAGACTCATCTCAGCCCCCGAGTCGATGATTATCTGGAGAGACTTGGACTGGTCGCCCCTCCGCAGGGTGGCATGGAGAGGGGTGCGAGTAGGGGGAGAAGCAAAATTACTAGTACTCATTCCTACCAATGAGCTAGGTCTCTTGAAGGGACAGGTAGACACAAAATGTAAAGCAATACAGACAACTCTGGGTGTTAAGTCTGCGTATGCATTCGGCTGGAGACAGTCTAGCCCTGCTGAGCTGCATCGGCTCGCGAAGAGGCAAATCGACAGTCTTCGTAGGCACATGGAGGAACTGGGTAATCCTCGGGGACTTCCGGAGTTCATCCTATGCAAGGTGGGATCCTTGAGTGAGCGATTGGCAATCAGACCTCTTCTACCTCCTACGTTCCCGACCATCGATTCGGATCGTTAAAGCAATGAGTGAGTCAAGATCCGTCGGTTGTTCCCGGGCTGCAAGCTCGTCCTTTACTTCCTCCAATAATCCATGCAGGAACGTGTCGAACAGCACTTCCGGGTTCCAGGCACCCTCCGCTGCTAGCATGCGGAAATCCACCGCATAGTCTGCCACACTGAGGGAGTCCTGCTGAAGCTGGAGAAACTTCCAGGCAGCCTCTCTCCCGAACACTGGAGCCTAGAAAACATTTCTCACCTCCACCACGAATATCTCCAGACTGAGGCAGACAGCGGATTTTTGCTCCCACACCACCGTGGCCCAGGCAAGTGACCTCCCGGATCTCAGCGTAATAATGTACTTTATCTTTGAGCGGTCCGAGGGGAACAAAAAAGGCTGCAGCTTTAAAACAAGAGAGCACTGGGAGAGAAAGGCCCGGCAGGTTCTGGAATCTCCATCGTAGCGCTCCAGGGGAGGTAAGCGGGGTTCCTGGGAAACTGGGGTGACGGCGCTACTTTGGCTACTTTGAAGAATCTGAAATATAAAATATATTTTGATCTGTTTAACACTTTTTTGGTTACTACATGATTCCTATGTGTTATTTCATAGTTTTGATAACTTCACTATTAATCTACAATGTAGAAAATAGTAAAAATAAAGAAAAACCCTGGAATGAGTAGATGTGTCCAAACCTTTGACTGGTACTGTACACACAGTAGAAAAGAGGAGAATATAATATTTCAAATGATGTCAATGTTATTTATAAAATTCTAATATTGATCAAATTACACTCATTAGAGTATATGACATAGGCTTTAAAAATCACCCTTGAGTAGTTTTCGCCAACACATGGCTAATCTTTGTTTAACCATCGTAATCAGCTGCTACTAGCGAAAATGCTAGTAGTCCATGATCATTCACCTAATGATAACTCAACTCTGGAATTTCACCCTGGGCAAGAAAAGTACCATGACCCCTGACCCAGAATGATTTGAAATGGCAGGGTGAATCAAAGCCATGTCCAGGTGGTTTCCATGCCAACAAATGTCTGAAAATACCCAGTCATGACAGACAGAAGTTTCTCAGATTTGTCTGTCTGACTGTTGTTGTTTTGGTTTTTGGCATGTTTGTCCACTCGCAGCCGTTTCTCATCAGTGTTCTCGCTTGGACTTTTGAGTCACACAGGTGGAAGGAAGACAGACGTATAGGTCATAATCAGGTGACAGGACGGGTGAATAGGTCATCATTAGGTGACGGTCTTTGCTGTAAATGTCATCCCTAGATAACAGGCAGGTCATTAGTAGGTGAAAGGCTGTTTGTTGTCAGGGTTAATGGAAAGCAACACTACAAATTCTGTGTGCCGTCATGTGTAAACCTGAAAAAACAAAATAGCTTTTTTCTTCAGCCAATAGGATAACTTTCATACATGTTATTCATGCATGTAGGCCCTTAAACCTCCATTCTCTGCAGAGGTAGATATTTATTAGAAAATAAATAAAAAGCCATTACTGTATGTGGAGACCAAAGTGAATGACCCATGAGTTGCTGTTTTAATTTTCAACCTTATTCTTATTGGATTTTCCCAGTGTTGTTCTCTGTAGAGGTGGATTTTTCTCAGAAGGTAGTGGGTAATAGGGATTAACATTGGTAACCTGGATCCCTGGACTGTCCTGGGAACATTCTTCATATTTCCCAACATTATCTCAATGTTGGCACTAATGCAATTCCAAAGAATGCACAGCATCAGATTAGCAAAAATTATCCAAACAGGTTGTCACATGGTAGCGTTTAGCCTTGCGCCCCCATACTCAACTGGATCTGGATCCCGAACAAAGATATATATATATATCGGCATACACATCACTGACGATCTGAAATGGTCCACCCACACAAAGTGTGGTGAAGAAGGTGCAACAGCACCTCATCAACCTCAGGAGGCTGAAGAAATTTGGCTTGGCCCCTAATCTATAAACTGCTCTGACAGCTGGTGCTTAAAGCTAGTGAGGGAGATGAGAGTCTCCAGCTTCAGAGATTTTTGCAATTCATTCCAGTCATGGGCAGCAGAGAACTGGAAGGAAAGATGACCAAATGAGGAATTGGCTTTGGGGATGACCAGTGAGATATACCTGCTGGAACGCGTGCTACGAGTGGGTGCTGCTATGGTGACCAGTGAGCTGAGATAAGGCGGGGCTTTACCTAGCAGAGACTTGTAACCTGTAGCCAGTGGGTTTGGCGACGAGGATGAAGCGAGGGCCAACCAACGAGAGCGTACAGGTCGCAATGGTGGGTAGTGTATGGGGCTTTGGTGACAAAACGGATGGCACTGTGATAGACTGCATCCAGTTTGTTGAGTAGAGAGTTTGAGGCTATTTTATAGATGACATCACCGAAGTCGAGGATCGGTAGGATGGTCAGTTTTACGAGGGTATGTTTGGCAGCATGAGTGAAGGATGCTTTGTTGCGATATAGGAAGCCGATTCTAGATTTAATTTTGGATTGGAGATGCTTAATGTGAGTCTGAAAGGAGACTTTACAGTCTAACCAGACACCCAGGTATTTGTAGTTGTCCACGTATTCTAAGTCAGAGCCGTCCAGAGTAGTGATGCTGGACGGGCGAGCAGGTGCGGGCAGCGATCGATTGAAAAGCATGCATTTAGTTTTACTTGCGTTTAAGAGCAGTTGGAGGCCATGGAAGGAGAGTTGTATGGCAATGAAGCTCGTCTGGAGGTTAGTTAACACAGTGTCCAAGGATGGGCCAGAAGTATACAGAATGGTGTCGTCTGCGTAGAGGTGGATCAGAGAATCACCAGCAGCAAGAGCGACATCATTGATGTATACAGAGAAGAGAGTCGGCCCGAGAATTGAACACTGTGGCACACCCATAGAGACTGTCAGAGGTCCAGACAACAGGCCCTCCGATTTGACACACGGAACTCTATCAGAGAAGTAGTTGGTGAACCAGGCGAGGCAATCATTTGAGAAACCAAGGCTATCGAGTCTGCCAATAAGAATGTTGTGATTGACAGAGTCGAAAGCCTTGGCCAGGTCGATGAATACGGCTGCACAGTACTGTCTCTTATCGATGGCGGTTATGATGTCGTTTAGAACCTTTAGCGTGGCTGGGTTGCACCCATGACCAGCTCTGAAATCAGATTGCATAGCGGAGAAGGTATGGTGGGATTCGAAATGGTCAGTAATCTGTTTGTTAACTTGGAAAGACAGGGTAGGATAGATATTGGTCTGTAGCAGTTTGGGTCTAGAGTGTCACCCCCTTTGAAGAGGGGGATGACCGCGGCAGCTTTCCAATCTTTGGGAATCTCAGACGATACGAAAGAGAGGTTGAACAGGCTGGTAATAGGGGTTGCAACAATTTTGGCAGATCATTTTAGAAAGAGAGGGTCTAGATTGTCTAGCCCAGCTGATTTGTAGGGGTCCAGATTTTGCAGCTCTTTCAGAACATTGGCTATCTGGATTTGGGTAAAGGAGAAATGGTGGGGGCTTTGGCGGGTTGCTGTGGAGGGTGCCGGGCAGTTGACCGGGGTATGGGTAGCCATGTGGAAAGCATGGCCAGCCGTAGAGAAATGCTTTTTGAAATTCTCAATTATAGTGGATTTATTTGTGGTGACAGTGTTTCCTAGCCTCAGAGCAGTGGGCAGCTGGGAGGAGGTGCTCTTCTTCTCCATGGACTTTACAGTGTCCCAGAACATTTGAGTTAGTACAACAGGATGCACATTTCTGTTTGAAAAAGCTTGCCTTAGCTTCTCTAACTCAATTTAAAAAAATATATATATATATACAGTATATAAGGGGATATTCTGTAATTCGTTGAAGGAGGTTATCTAGCAAATTTAGTAACTTTGGTCATTTGGCTTTTGCTTGACTGCAGTTACAAAGTTAGAATGATTAGACAACATTATACTCGGAGTGTGCTTTGTGCATCCTGAGCACACTCTGTGTGGAGATAGCCTATTACTAAAATGCGCTGCCGATTAAAGTTACTCTATCATTCTTAAATATCAGTTTAATTTGCTCTGAAATCTTTATATAGTGGCGCAGCCAAGCCGACAAGGCAGCGCGTCTCTTATTTGGGGAGAACCCTGGCATAGTGACCATATCTTAGTTTTGAATGCACATTTTTTTGTGGTGTTTCCTGGGACTCTGGAAAAATAGGAATTATTCCTGGGATTGTAACTTTTCAGGAAAATATTCATCCCTAGCGGGTATCTGTGTGTTTGAACTGTGAAGACTAAACTAGCCTATGCAGTGTGTGAACTCTAAACTATTAACTACTTTGTTGAGGGAAAATGTACCTACTACAACTGTGATATGTGGTTGCCTCAACTATCTTAAGATGAATGCACTAATTGTAAATCGCTCTGGATAAGAGCGTCTGCTAAATGACAAAAATGTAATTGATATGGATTGTCTTTTATCAGCGTTCCACTCTTAGGTAGCTTCCCAAATGGCAGCCTATTCTCTATATAGTGCTGTCAAGGGGTGCGTAACTGGGGGCATGGAAGTCAAACGCAGGAGAGCAGAACATGGTAAATAGTTGGAGCTGTTTAATGTACACAACTACCGGTATACAAAAATAACAAAACACATGGGCACAAGAACCCGTATCGCACCAGTCACATAAAGCACACGTACTTACAATAAACAATTCCCGACAAGGACATGGGGGAAACAGAGGGAACATATACAACATGTACTTAGAGAATTTAAACCAGGTGAGAGCGACAACCAGAGAAAACAAATGGAACATGAAAAATAGATCAATGATGGCTAGAAGACCGGTGAGGTCGACTGCCGTACACTGCCCGAACAAGGAGAGGAACCGACTTCGGGAGAAGTCGTGACAAGTGCACTATTTTTGACCAGTCCTGGGCCTATGGACGCGCTGGTCAAAAGTAGTGCACTATTTAGGGAATAGGGTGCCATTTGGGATGCAGTTGTATTTCCGAGAAGCACATTCACCCCTATAGCCAGTGTTGTCATTCCTGTCTGTCCCTGGTCCTTCATGACCCTACTACTGTCAGTGTGATTGTAACCCTCTACATTAGTGGCCCTGCCTGTGTCCAGGCCCTTTACTCTCGTTCTAGCTTCAGTTCTCCAACACAATAGAGAGAGTGGGAGAGAGGGAGAGAGAGCGGGAGAGATGCTGGAGATGAAAGCGAGAGGGGGAGGGGGGTATAGAAGAGGCAAGATGTGTCCGCATGGATAATGTTCCTATGTGCTTAGGCATGTATGTACAGCATATGCGCCCCAGAGGCTATGGGGTAAAACAAGCATTACCAGTGATTTGACCCTTTTTAAGAGACTTTCAATTATCCAGTATATCACCAGACTCTCAAAACAATGTACAGTGTGTGCGCTTTCCATGAACCGACATGAAAAAAGAACATTGCAGGGATAAGAGAGTGACGGTTGTCATCGTGCTGTGTGGAAACAATGTTTTGTTCTGTGTGGTGTGGGTGTTCCTCGGGGTGTGTATGTTTGTGCGAGCTTGTGTATGTTTGTATGTTGGTACGTGTGTGTGTGTGGAGGGGGTTGCATGCGTGTGTAGAGGTGGTTGGCTCCTCTCCCTAGCCCCTGGGTAGAGACAGCTGTCCAGACCGAGGGGTGTATGAGCTGGCGGAGGTGTGAATCTTTGAACCCTTCCATCATAATCTGTTCTTTTTTCCCTCTCATTTACCACTGGCCTCATCAAAGGCCAGTGGAGTCAGTCGGTGTGTGTGTGTGTGTGTGTGTGTGTGTGTGTGTGTGTGTGTGTGTGTGTGTGTGTGTGTGTGTGTGCGTGTGCGTGCGTGCGTGCGTGCATGCTTGAACACATGTGTATGTTCCCTGTACGCAGCACGGCTCCATTATACACCAGTTAATTGCGTTGAAATCTTTTCTAAAGACTATTCTAAAGACCTAATGGGCTTAGGCTTAATTAGCCTGTAGTTAGTAACTCCTTGTAGCTGAGGGTAGTACTGAGGGTTCCGTAGACAGAGTGATTTATGGATGTAAGCCGTAGGTTGATTCAATAGCCAATGTGATAACTATTGGAAACAGAACTGTCCACACAGGTCTATTTTCTCCATTGATTAGCCATTTCAGCCATGTATTAGCTTATCTTAATCTTTATTTATTCTTTTAAAATAATAATTTATAAAAAACTCAGCAAAAAAAGAAACGTCCTCTCACTGTCAACTGCATTTATTTTGAGCAAACTTAATATGTGTAAATACTTGTATGAACATAACAAGATTTAACAACTGAGACATAAACTGAACAAGTTCCACAGACATGTGATTAACAGAAATTGAATAATGTGTCTCTGAACAAAGATGTGTCTCTGAACCAAAAACAAATCAAAAGTAACAGTCAGTATGTGGTGTGGTCACCAGCGGCATTAAGTACTTCAGTGCATCTCCTCCTCATGGACTGCACCAGATTTGGCAGTTCTTGCTGTAAGATGTTACCCCACTCTTCCACCAAGGCACCTGCATTGCCATGCTGGAGGGTCATGTCAGGATGAGCCTGCAGGAAAGGCACCACATGAGGGAGGAGGATGTCTTCCCTGTAACGCACGGTGTTGAGATTGCTTGCAATGACAACCAGCTCAGTCCGATGATGCTGTGACACACCGCCCCACACCATGACTGACACTCCACCTCCAAATCGATCCCGCTTCAGAGTACAGGCCTCGGTGTAACGCTCATTCCTTCTATAATAAATGCAAATCAGACCATCACCCCTGGTGAGACAAAACCATGACTCGTCAGTGAAGAGCACTTTTTGCCAGTCCTGTCTGGTCCAGCGATGGTGGGTTTGTGCCCATAGGCAACGTTGTTGCCGGTGATGTCTGGTGAGGACCTGCCTTACAACAGTTCTACAAGCCCTCAGTCCAGCCTCTCTCAGCCTATTGTGAACAGTCTGAGCACTGATGGAGTGATTGTGCGTTCCTGGTGTAACTCGGGCTGTTGTTGTTGCCATCCTGTACCTGTTCCTCAGGTGTGATGTTCGGATGTACCGATCATGTGCAGGTGTTGTTACACGTGGTCTGCCACTGCGAGGACGATCAGCTGTCCATCCTGTCTCCCTGTAGCACTGTCTTATGCGTCTCACAGTACGGACATTGCAATTTATTGGAATGGGACCCTGGGCATCACTAGAGCCCAAAACTCTGAACCTTGGCACCGGATCACCGCTGCTACCGATTGGATATAGTGGCTAACGCCACTGACACGAAGCTAGCACCAGTTAGCCGTGAGCCAGGCACATCTCCCAGCGAGCAAACTAAATTCCACAATACCTCTTTTGCCATCTGGCTTGGATTCTCTGTCGACACGGCGCCCCGCCGCACCACCACGACTGGTCTGCCGACGAATAATCCATCCGCTGTGCCTTCATCCGGCCTCCGTTGGAGCAGACGCTCCTACTAGCACAGGGCTACTAACTTTAAACACTGTGTTGCTAGCGTAGTGGGGCTCCCCTGTTCCATCTACTGCTGCCCCCTGGACACTATGATCACTTGGCTACATAGCTGATTCCTACTGGACTGTCCATTAATCACGGTACTCCAGTCTACTCAATTAATCACGGTACTCAATTAATCACGGTACTCCAGTCAACAGTCTCTCACTGTTGCCGCCTGCTACCGACCCCCCTCAGCTCCCAGCTGTGCCCTGGACACCATTTGTGAATTGATCGCCCCCCATCTAGCTTCAGAGTTTGTTCTGTTAGGTGACCTAAACTGGGATATGCTTAACACCCCGGCAGTCCTACAATCTAAGCTAGATGCCCTCAATCTCACACAAATCATCAAGGAACCCACCAGGTACAACCCTAAATCGGTAAACAAGGGCACCCTCATAGACGTTATCCTGACCAACTGGCCCTCCAAATACACCTCCGCTGTCTTCAATCAGGATCTCAGCGATCACTGCCTCATTGCCTGTATCCGCCACGGGTCCGCAGTCAAACGACCACCCCTAATCACTGTCAAACGCTCCCTAAAACACTTCTGTTGGCAGGCCTTTCTAATCGACCTGGCCCGGGTATCCTGGAAGGATATTGACCTCATCCCGTCAGTTGAGGATGCCTGGTCATTCTTTAAAAGTAACTTCCTCACCATCTTTGATAAGCATGCTCCATTCAAAAAATGCAGAACTAAGAACAGATATAGCCCCTGGTTCACTCCAGACCTGACTGCCCTCGACCAGCACAAAAACATTCTGTGGCGGACTGCAATAGCATCGAATAGTCCCCGCGATATGCAACTGTTCAGGGAAGTCAGGAACCAATACACGCAGTCAGTCAGGAAAGCCAAGGCCAGCTTTTTCAAGCAGAAATTTGCATCCTGTAGCTCTAACTCCAAAAAGTTCTGGGACACTGTAAAGTCCATGGAGAACAAGAGCACCTCCTCCCAGCTGCCCACTGCACTGAGGCTAGGTAACACGGTCACCACCGATAAATCCATGATAATCAAAAACTTCAACAAGCATTTCTCAACGGCTGGCCATGCCTTCCTCCTGGCTACTCCAATCTCGGCCAACAGCTCCACCGCCCCGCAGCTACTCGCCCAAGCCTCCCCAGCTTCTCCTTTACCCACATCCAGATAGCAGATGTTTTGAAAGAGCTGCAAAACCTGGACCCCTACAAATCAGCTGGGCTTAACAATCTGGACACTATTTCTGAAACTATCCGCCGCCATTGTCGCAACCCTTATTACCAGCCTGTTCAATCTCTCTTTCATATCGTCTGAGATCCCCAAGGACTGGAAAGCTGCCGAGTCATCCCCCTCTTCAAATGGGAGACACCTTGGACCCAAACTGTTACAGACCTATATCCATCCTGCCCTGCCTAACTAAGGTCTTCGAAAACCAAGTCAACAAACAGATAACTGACCATCCCGAATCCCACCGTACCTTCTCCGCTGTGCAATCTGGTTTCCGAGCCGGTCACGGTGCACCTCAGCCACGCTAAAGGTACTAAACGATTTCATAACCGCCATCGATAAAAGACAGTACTGTGCAGCCGTCTTCATCGACCTGGCCAAGGCTTTCGACTCTGTCAATCACCATATTCTTATCGGCAGACTCAGTAGCCTCGGTTTTTCTAATACTGCCTTGCCTGGTTCTCCAACTACTTTGCAGACAGAGTTCAGTGTGTCAAATCGGAGGGCATGTTGTCCAGTCCTCTGGCAGTCTCTATGGGGGTGCCACAGGGTAAAATTTTCGCCGACTTCGGCGATGTCATCTAAAAAATGGCTTCCAAAACTCTACTCAGCAAACTGGATGCAGTTCATCACAGTGCCATCCGCTTTGTTACTAAAGCACCTTATATCACCCACCACTGCGACCTGTATGCTCTAGTCAGCTGGCCCTCGCTACATATTCGTCGCCAGACCCACTGTCTCCAGGTCATCTACAAGTCCATGCTAGGTAAAGCTCCGCCTTATCTCAGTTCACTGGTCACGATGGCAACACCCACCCGTAGAACGCGCTCCAGCAGGTGTATCTCACTGATCATCCCTAAAGCCAACACTCCATTTGGCCGCCTTTCGTTCCAGTTCTCTGCTGCCTGTGACTGGAACGAATTGTAAAAATCGTTGAAGTTGGAGACTTTTATCTCCCTCACCAACTTTAAACATCTGCTATCTGAGCAGCTAACCGATCGCTGCAGCTGTACATAGTCCATCGGTAAATAGCCCACCCAATTTACCTACCTCATCCCCATACTGTTTTTATTTATTTTGCACACCAGTATCTCTACCTGCACATGACCATCTGATCCTTTATCACTCCAGTGTTAATCTGCTAAATTGTAATTATTCGCCTACCTCCTCATGCCTTTTGCACACAATGTATATAGACTCTTTTTTTATTTTTTATTTTTTCTACTGTGTTATTGACTTGTTTATTGTTTACTCCATGTGTAACTCTGTGTTGCTGTCTGTTCACACTGCTATGCTTTATCTTGGCCAGGTCGCAGTTGTAATTGCGAACATGTTCTCAACTAGCCTACCTGGTTAAATAAAGGTGAAAAAAACAAAACAATTAAAAACATTTTTGGGGGGTGTTTTTCAGAGTCAGTAGAAAGGCCTCTTTAGTGTCCTAAGTTTTCATAACTGTGACCTCAATTGCCTACCGTCTGTAAGCTGTTAGTGTCTTCACAACCGTCCCACAGGTGCATGTTCATTAATTGTTTATGGTTCATTGAACAAGCAATGGAAACAGTGTTTCAACCCTTTACAATGAAGATCTGTGAAGTTATTAGGATTTTTGCGAATTATCTTTGAAAGACAGGGTCCTGAAAAAGGGACATTTCTGTTTTTGCTGAGTTTATACATATGTTTTGGGGATTTTTGTTTTTGGTCACAAAAGACTGTCAAATCATCAGGAATTCAGGAATTCAGCTATAATTCAGAGAATGTTTTTGATAAAATCTATTTATCAAATGTTTTAGGTTAAATAGCCTTTGGAATGTTCTAGCATTCACCAAAATGTTGTGCACTACATCTATAACAACAACCACAGAACATTCCCCAAACGTTTGTATGTTTGTATAAAACATTTGACTGAAGTTACAAGAGCATTCCCAGAACACATTTAGTCTGTTCTTCAAAGGGTCTCAGAATGTTTCATTAGGTTGTGGGAACATTGTAGGGACATGACAAGCTTTATCTTTTCGAAACACAAAAACTGTCCAGTTGTGCTGACATTCAGATAAAATTTGTATCAGGGTGTACAAAACATACCTTTGCTGTTGCAAGAATATTAACAAAACAGTCTTTCTGAGTTGTTAATACAATCCTTAAGTCTATTGACGCAGAGACACTGTATCTGTTTTGCGTGGACTGCATCTCAATCCACTGCC
Organism: Oncorhynchus mykiss; assembly: GCF_013265735.2. Taxonomy (NCBI): domain Eukaryota; kingdom Metazoa; phylum Chordata; class Actinopteri; order Salmoniformes; family Salmonidae; genus Oncorhynchus; species Oncorhynchus mykiss. The sequence goes on from NC_048593.1 coordinate 16,123,095, forward strand.
ATATGTTGGCCTTCCGCATCTGCGGTGGAAGGTGGCCGAGCTACAGTGGTGTTAATCAGACCATTAGACATCCCGACAATCGGTCTTCTCACAAAAACGTCTGTAGCAACCGAACAGTTTGGCCTTGCGACCCTCACAAGTGTCACGAGACTTGTATGAATGTAACCTATACAACCGAATAGAAGTATGGAGGTAGTTTTGTGGCAACAAAAATAAGGGGTTAAATAAATATAGGTAGGAGGTCAGTGACCTGGCCGTGTGGTGCCAGGAGAACAACCTCTCCCTCAACGTGATTGAGACTAAGGAGATGATTGTGGACTACAGGAAAAAGAGGACGAGCACTCACCCATTCTCATCGAAGGGGCTGTAGTGGAGCAGGTTGAGAGCTTCAAGTTCCTTGGTGTCCACATCACCAACAAACTAACATGGTCCAAGCACACCAGACAGTCGTGAAGAGGGCACGACAAAACCTATTCCCCCTCAGGAGATTGAAAAGATTTGGCATGGGTCATCAGATTGTCAAAAGTTCATACAGCTGCAACATCGGAGTCAGAGGAAGGCCCTAAAAATTGTCAAAGACTCCAGCCACTCTGGTCATAGACTGTTCTCTCTGCTACCGCATGGCAGGCGGTACCGGAGCGCCAAGTCTAGGTCCAAGAGGCTTCTAAACAGCTTCTACTCCCAAGCCATAAGACTCCTGAACATCTGATTAAATGGCTACCCAGACTATTTGCATTGCCCCCCCCCCCCCCCCCCCCCCCCACCCATTTACGGTACTGCTACTCTGTTAATATCTATGCATGTCTCTTTAATAACTCTACCTACATGTACATGTATTCTCGCATGAAATAGCCTTCATTTCTGGGAACAAGAATAGACTGATGAGTTTCAGAAGAAAGGTCTTTGTTCCTGGCCATTTTGAGCCTGTAATCAAACCCACAAATGCTGATGCCCCAGATACTCAACTAGTCTAAAGAAGGTCAGTTTTATTGCTTCTTTAATCAGACAACAGTTTTCAGATGTGCTAACATAATTGCAAAAAGGTTTTCTATTGATCAATTAGCCTTTTATAATTATGAACTTGGATTAGCTAACACAACGTGCCATTGGAACACAGGAGTGTTGGTTGCTGATAATTGGGCCTCTGTACGCCTATGTAGATATTCCATTTAAAATCATTTGTTTCCGACTACAATAGTCATTTATAACATTAACTATGTCTACACTGTATTTCTGATCAATTTGATGTTATTTTAATGGACAAAAAATTGGCTTTTCTTTCAAAACAAGTACATTTCTAAATGACCCCAAACTTTTTAACAGTAGTGTATATACAGTTGAAGTCGGAAGATTACATACACCTTAGCCAAATACATTTAAACTCAGTTTTTCACAATTCCGGACATTAAATACTAGTAACAATTCCCTGTCTTAGGTCAGTTGGGATCACCACTTTATTTTGAGAATGTGAAATGTCAGAATAATAGTACAGAGAATGATTTATTTCAGCTTTTATTTCGTTCATCACATTCCCAGTGGATCAGAAGTTTACATACACTCAGTTAGTATTTGGTAGCATTGCCTATAAATTGTTTAACTTGGGTCAAACGTTTCGGGTAGCCTTCCACAAGCTTCCCACAATAAGTTGTGTGAATTTTGGCCCATTCCTCCTGACAGAGCTGGTGTAACTGAATCAGGTTTGTAGGCCTCCTTGCTTGCACGTGCTTTTTCAGTTCTGCCCACAGATTTTCTATAGGATTGAGGACAGGGCTTTGTGATGGCCACTCCAATACCTTGACTTTGTTGTCCTTAAGCCATTTTGCCACAACTTTGGAAGTATGCTTGGGGTCATTGTACATTTGGAAGACCCATTTGCGACCAAGCTTTAACTTCCTGACTGATGTCTTGAGATGTTGCTTCAATATATCCACATAATTTTCCTAAATCAAATCAAATCAAATGTATTTATATAGCCCTTCATACATCAGCTGATATCTCAAAGTGCTGTACAGAAACCCAGCCTAAAACCCCAAACAGCAAGCAATGCAGGTGTTGAAGCACATTGGCTAGGAAAAACTCCATAGAAAGGCCAAAACCTAGAAAGAAACCTAGAGAGGAACCAGGCTATGATGGGTGGCCAGTCCTCTTCTGGCTGTGCCAGGTGGAGATTATAACAGAACATGGCCAAGATGTTCAAATGTTCATAAATGACCAGCATGGTCAGATAATAGGTCTGGGACAGGTAGCACGTCCGGTGAACAGGTCAGGATTCCATAGCCGCAGGCAGAACAGTTGAAACTGGAGCAGCAGCACGGCCTGGTGGACTGGGGACAGCAAGGAGTCATCATGCCAGGTAGTCCTGAGGCATGGTCCTAGGGCTCAGGTCCTCAGAGAGAGAGAGAAAGAAAGAGAGAATTAGAGAGAGCATACTGAAATTCACACAGGACACCAGATAAGATAGGAGTAGTACTCCAGATATAACAGACTAACCCTAGCCCCCCGACACATAAACTACTGCAGCATAAATAATGGAGGCTGCGACAGGAGGGGTCAGGAGAAACTGTGGCCCAATCGGATGATACCCCCGGACATGGCCAAACAGGAAGGATATAACCCCCCACCCACTTTGCCAAAGCACAGCCCCCACACCACTAGAGGGATATCTTCAACCACCAACTTACATCAGTGACTCAACCCACTCAAATGACTCAACCCCCTCCTAGGGACGGCATTAAAGAGCACCAGTAAGCCAGTGACTCAGCCCCAATAATAGGGTTAGAGGCAGAGAATCACAGTGGAAATAGGGGAGGCAGAGAGGCAGAGACAGCAAGGCAGAGGCAGAGACAGCAAGGGCGGTTCGTTGCTCCAGAGCCTTTCCGTTCACCTTCACACTCCTGGGCCAGACTACACTCAATCATATGACCCACTGAAGAGATGAGTCTTCAGTAAAGATGTAAACTCGGTCTCACCCTTTAAGTCTCTCACATGGGTAGGCAGACCATTCCATAAAAAGGGAGCTCTATAGGAGAAAGTCCTGCCTCCAGATGTTTGCTTAGAAATTCTAGGGACAATTAGGAGGCCTGCGTCTTGTGACGGTAGTGTACGTGTAGGTATGTACGGCAGGACCAAATCAGAGAGATAGGTAGGAGCAAGCCCATGTAATGCTTTGTAGGTTAGCAGTAAAACCTTGAAATCAGCCCTTGCCTTGACAGGATGCCAGTGTAGAGAGGCTAGCACTGGAGTAATATGATCCAATTTTAGCAGCCGGATTTTAGCAGCAGGATTCTAGCAGCCGTATTTAGCACTAGCTGAAATTTATTTAGTGCTTTATCCGGGTAGCCAGAAAGTAGAGCATTGCAGTAGTCTAACCTAGAAGTAACAAAAGCATGGATTAATTTTTCTGCATAATTTTTGTACAGAAAGTTTCTGATTTTTGCAGTGTTACGTAGATGGAAAAAAGCTGTCCTTGAAACAGTCTTGATATGTTCGTCAAAAGAGAGATTTATTCAAGACGACTGTACAACCATTAAGATTAATTGTCAGATTCAACAGAAGATCTCTTTGTTTCTTGGGACCTAGAACATATCTCTGTTTTGTCCGAGTTTAAAAGTAGAAAGTTTGCAGCCATCCACTTTCTTATGTCTGAAACACAGACTTCTAGAGAGGGCAATTTTGGGGCTTCACCATGTTTTATTGAAATGTACAGCTGTGTGTCATCCGCATAGCAGTGAAAGTTAACATTATGTTTTCGAATGACATCCCCAAGAGGTAAAATATATAGTGATAACAATAGTGGTCCTAGAACGGAACCTTGAGGAACACCGAAATTTACAGTTGATTTGTCAGAGGACAAACCATTCACAGAGACAAACTGATAGCTTTCCGAAAGATAAGATCTAAACCAGGCCAGAACTTGTCCAATTTGGGTTTCCAATCTCTCCAAAAGAATGTGGTGATCGATGGTATCAAAAGCAGCACTAAGGTCTAGGAGCACGAGGACAGATGCAAAGCCTCGGTCTGATGCCATTAAAAGGTAATTTACCACCTTCACAAGTGCAGTCTCAGTGCTATGATGGGGTCTAAAACCAGACTGAAGCATTTCGTATACATTGTTTGTCTTCAGGAAGGCAGTGAGTTGCTGCGCAACAGCCTTTTCTAAAAATGTTGAGAGGATTGGACAATTCAATATAGGCCGATAGTTTTTTATATTTTCTGGGTCAAGGTTTGGCTTTTTCTAGAGAGGCTTTATTACTGCCAATTTTAGTAAGTTTGGTACACATCCATTGGATAGAGAGCCGTTTATTATGTTCAACATAGGAGGGCTAAGCACAGGAAGCAGCTCTTTCAGTAGTTTAGTTGGAATAGGGTCCAGTATGCAGCTTGAAGGTTTAGAGGCCATGATTATTTTCATCATTGTGTCAAGAGATATAGTACTAAAACACTTGAGTGTCTCTCTTGATCCTAGGTCCTGGCAGAGTTGTGCAGACTCGGGACAACTGAGCTTTGAAGGAATAAACAGATTTAAAGGGGAGTCCGTAATTTGCTTTCTAATAATCATGATCTTTTCCTCAAAGAAGTTCATGAATGTATTACTCCTGAAGTGAAGGCCATCCTCACTTGGGGAATGTTGCTTTTTAGTTAGCTTTGCGACAGTATAAAAAGGAAATTCCGGATTGTTCTTATTTTCCTCAATTAAGTTGGAAAAATAGGATGATGCCATTTATTTTGTGAAGTACACCAGTTTCTCCCGCAGCAAAGCACCCCCACAAAATAATGATGCCACCCCGTGCTTCACGGTTGGGATGGTGTTCTTTGCCTTGCAAGCCTCCCCGTTTTTCCTCCAAATAATAACGATGTTCATTATGGCGCAGTGGCTTCTTCCTTGCTGAGCGGCCTTTCAGGTTATGTCAATATAGGACTCGTTTTACTGTCGATATAGATACTTTTGTACCTGTTTCCTCCAGCATCTTCACAAGGTCCTTTGCTGTTGTTCTGGGATTGATTTGCACCAAAATACGTTCATCTTTAGGACACAGAACGCGTCTCTTTCCTGAGCGGTATGACGGCTGTGTTGTTCCATGGTGTTTCCTTGCGTACTATTGTTTGTACAGATGAACGTGTTACCTTCAGAAGTTTAGAAATTGCTCCCAAGGATGAACCAGACTTGTGGAGGTTTACATTTTTTTTCCTGAGGTCTTGGCTGATTTCTTTTGATTTTCCAATGATGTCAAGCAGAGACTGTCACGTACATCCAGCCTGGAGGAGTGGTGCCAAGGCTGCGCACCAGAGCTCCAGTGCTCCCCCACAGCCCGGTCCATCCGGTGCCTCCTCCACGCACCCGGCCTACTGAAGGTCTCCCCAGCCTGGTGGGTCCTGTGGCAGCCCCACGCACCAGGCTGTCTCTCCGTCTCCTCCCTCCAGGTTCGCCCATCTTTCTTGAGCTGCCAGAGCCGCCCGTCTGTCCTGAGCTGCCAGAGCCGCCCATCTGTCCTGAGCTGCCCGTCTGTCCTGAGCTGCCAGAGCCGCCCATCTGTCCTGAGCTGCCAGAGCCGCCTGTCTGTCCTGAGCTGCCAGAACCGCCCGTCTGTCCTGAGCTGCCAGAGCCACCGTCAGTCAGGAGCTGCCAGAGCCGCCCGTCAGTCAGGAGCCGCCCTTCACTTAATTGCCTACCCCTGGGAAGGCAAGGGGAAGGCAAGGGGAAGGCAAGGGGAAAGTATTGGGAAGGCAAGGGCTCTCAGATCAGAAAAAGGCCTAGGCTACATCCCAAATGGCAGCCTATTCCCTAGTCAAAAGTAGTGCACTGTATAGGATAAAAGGTGCAATTTTGCAGGAAGACATCAGCTGATAGACAAGCTATATCCTATGCATGCCAAACTTGTGACCAAGCAAAATAGAATGTGTGAGGGTGTGCCTTCTTGGAATGGCTTACCAATGACAGAATGCGTCATAAATAGGTTGTGGAGGTAATAGGGTCTTGCTATTCAATTTTCATGGTGTGATTAGAACATTAATTTGGAGCTTGATTTGGCCTCTCGTTAACAAAGACTGTCATAAGAACAAGAAGAAGAAAAGGACTTTTCTTCATTCTCCACCTTCAGCGCCCTCATATAATGTTCACATAAATAATGAATGATCTGTCGCCATCCAAGAATAATTATTTTCATGATGTTTTAATATGCAGGGACGATAAGTCATCGACTTGGGTCTGTTCGCGAAGGTGTAATATAAGCGCTACCTCTGAAATGGGCGCACTGAGGACAGAAATTATTTCTGGTTCGCAGCTTCTTTTACGTTTGTTCTTGCCATTTCATAACACGCTGCATTTTTCATTTGTTCTTATTCTAATGATTCTAAACAGAGGAAAATGAAACCAAACTCAGTTGTTTTTTTCATCCCATTCTCTGTTTGCTTTACAGTAGCCGTTGGTAGGATTTTATTGAGAAATTGACACTACCTTATATACTTGTACTGTCTGGAAGTATGTCAGGTGTGAATGTATTTAGCTGTCACTATTTCCTGTATACTGAGGGAATAATTAATTATTGGGCCTCAGCCCTGTTATTTGGAGTGAGTGATGTGATGTAACATATGCCCATGGGAGAGGAGGAGATTTTCTCAGACAGACAGACCATGTGCAGCAGTCAGTCGCTGCTCTCCCTCACCCTGAGAGCCCGTTAGTCACTGAGCGAGCAGGGGGGGCACTGTTTCTGGTTTGTTTGTGCTGAAGTCATGTCAGTGCTAATTACCTGGAACCTCAGTCGGTGCTGCGTTCCAACCTCGGAGCATCAGTCAGTGATGTAATGACCTGTGATATTCCCACTGGACTCTGTGTCACTGTGACATTGTACCGTAAATCCTTCTCAGCACACAGCAGCCTTAATTGGAATAGTTTCTAACTTAAGAAAATCTAACTTTATTAGAACTTGACATCTTTTATCGTTCAACCCATCCCTTTGTCAATTATGTTTTATAATCATATTCGAACTTGGAAAGTTCAAATAATATGTTTGACTGCCCTACCAGTCCCCTTGTCGTACACTCACTAATAATGTGTTTATCTGGACGATTAGTCAGGAAATTAGCGTGGGGTGTTGGAGCAGGGTGTCGTTTCTTTTCCACTTCCCTCTTGCACATGCAGCACAATCAGACAAACTGAAAATGAAAGCAAAGGGTTTCAAGTTTTCTGGCCAAATGACCATGTGTGTTCCAATATCTCTCTCATCTACAGGGAAACACTTGTCCTTTCCAACCAGAGATTGGAAATGAGAACCAATCCGAGGTTGTCTGTCTTTGGAAGAGGAGGTGATTATCAGTAATTGTGCGTGTAGAACTGGAGTAGAAATATTCCATCACAGTGAAATACACCATGCATTTGAATGTCGCATGCTTGATCTTCTTCACTGTAGAAAAATCAACCTTTTGTGAATGTTGAGTGTCATAGACGTCTACTCTGAGGCAGTTGTTTTCTATTACTTATATTGCTAGATGGTGACAGTGGAGAGCAGGAGTGAATCCTTAGTTCCTCACGTCCTCACGTCCTCACGTCCTCACGTCCTCCCTCCTCAACTCCTTCTCAAAGCACATTGGAGCAGAAGATCTGAGGCGAGGAGAGAGGATGTGAGAATCAAGGAAATACAAAAGTGATTAATCCCATGATTTTGATGTTTCTATCTCTGGGTATTGGGTCTGCTGAGATGTAAAGTCTCTGGATGTCTTAATGAGGTAGTACAGAGGTCGCCTCAAACCCTGTGATGCAAACGGAGCAGGATGCGCCCACGCAGACGTCGTTTGTACGCATTAACGACAAAAGAGAGAGAAAATAGCTCCTTGCGAATGGATCACCACGGTTGAATGTTGCCCTCTGCTCGAATCCCTCCATCTCTGTCTGTCTCTCTCTCTCGTTCTCTGTCTCTCCTTTAGGCTGCTGGAATTAGCCTTAATCGCTCCCTTATTCCTCTAGGCTGAACTCAAGCCGATCTGTTGTTGCTCTCCTCCCTGCCTAGCTCCCCCATAGTCAACGGCTCTCAAACCTCAGCCCTCGTCTGTTGGATTATTAACATGAACATACAGTATTACTCTCATCGAGTACTTTGAATGATAATGTTCACAGGATTCATCTTTGACTATGCATCCCTTACTATCAATTCCTTTGCTTGTCTGTTTTCCATGTGTCTATTCTTTGCCATGTCTCCTCTATTGCTAACAGCACTCTGGTTCAGCAGTCTCCTATTCCTTTCAGTGAGAGTGCCATAGAATTACTTATAGAATCAATTGAATTATAGGATCCATATGGAGATGACTGTGAATGCTGAAGCTTCACTGACCGTAATCATGTAGCTGTGCAACGGCCCCTTGACTTCTAGCATTGTTCTACAGTGAGCCTAATGACAGAATATCTTACTCCCCATTATAGACAGCCAGAGAGAGAGTCAGAGGGAATGGATTTCGCTCCTTCCCTCCTCCTCCCCCTCCTTCTCCTCTCCCTCCTTCCTTCTCTCCCTCTCTTCTTATGATTAGACAAGTAACGAAGGGTTTCAGGCCTCCCAAATAATCTCTTGCATGTCGCACCACCAAGGATTCTTAGAAATGTCAGCAATACCACTGCGACTCAGTCTTTTTCCAAGCCTTATGAAAGTCACTGTTTGCATTAGAGGCATTGTACAGATTGTAGGAGTGTGTTCTGGGTCTGCTGTAATGGATGTTATGTGTTGCGGCTAGGGTTACAAAGGTTCGTAAACTTTCCGGGAATTTGGGGAATTTTGCTTAAATTCATCAACAAAGTTAGCTTATAACAGTGAACCTTTTTTAAGGGATTCACATGAGTCAATTCTAGGTCTTGTGGCATATTTTGGTTAAACTATCACCAATTCAATGGAATTGCATGCACAGTGCATTCTTCCATCACATGTACAGCTAATTCTCAAGATTCTGAATCTCTTGCACACTAATGAGATGCTATTGAGCCCACACTTTTACACTGTCTGGGCCAAGGACTACATGCTTTCTGGTAAGTTTTGATTACAATACTGGGTGGGGTGAATATGTTTTATATGACATACAGTTGAAGTCGGAAGTTTACATATACTTAGGTTGGAGTCATTAAAACTCGTTTTTCATACACTCCACACATTTCTTGTTAATAAAACCTCTTTGGGATAGGGAGCAGTATTTTCACGTCCGGATGAAAAGCGTGCCCAAAGTAAACTGCCTGCTACTCAGGCCCAGAAGCTAGGATATGCAAATAATTGGTATTTGGATAGAAAACACTCTGAAGATTCTAAAACTGTTAAAATACTGTCTGTGAGTATAAGAGAACTTATTTGGCAGGCGAAACCCCAAGGACAAACCATCCAGGAAAAAAATAATTTGAGGTCACTGTGTTTTCTATTAGGTTTCTTTGGGAAACTAGATTTATGAGGCACCTGGTTGTAGTTCCTATGGCTTCCACTAGATGTCAACAGTCTTTAGAAATTGGTTGATGTTTTTCCTTTGAGAAATGAAGAAGTACATCTGTACTTTCTAAGTGTCAAGCCAAGTGGATTTTTTTGTTTGGTGCGCGCGACCTGGAGCTCGCTCCACTTTGATTTTATCCACTATTGAACACAGTATATTCCGTCTTAAATTTTATCGATTATTTACGTTTTAGGATACCTAAAGTTGGATTAGGAAAGTTGTTGGCTGGATTAACAAGAAGTTAAGCTTTATCTTGGAGTATTGCACTTGTGATTTTATGAAAGTTAAATATTTCAAATAATTTATTTTGAATATCGCAATTTCACCGGATGTTGCGGAACGTCTAGCCATAACAGGTTCATTAACAAACTGTAGTTTTAGCACGTCGGTTAGGACATCTACTTTGTGCATGACACAAGTAATCTTTCCAACAATTGTTTACAGACTGATTATTTCACTTATAATTCACTGTATCACAATTCCAGTGGGTCAGAAGTTTACATACACTAAATTGATTGTGCCTTTAAACAGCTTGGAAAATTCCAGAAAATGATGTCATGGCTTTGGAAGTTTCTGATCGGCTAACTGACATAATTTGAGTCAATTGGAGGTGTACCTGTAGATGTATTTCAAGGCCTACCTTCAAACTCAGTGCCTCTTTGCTTGACATCATGGGAAAATCAAAAGAAAGACCTCAAAAAAAAATAGTAGACATCTGCAAGTCTGATTCATCCTTGTGAGCAATTTCCAAACTCCTGAAGGTACCACGTTCATCTGTACAAACAATAGTACACAAGTATAAACACTATGGGACTACACAGCCGTCATACTTCTCAGGAAGGCAACACGTTCTGTCTCCTAGAGATTAACGTACTTTGGTGCGAACAGTGCAAATAAATCCCAGAACAACAGCAAAGGACCTTGTGAAGATGCTGGAGGAAACAGGTACAAAGTATCTATCTACAGTAAAACGAGTCCTATATCAACATAACCTGAAAGGCCGCTCAGCATGGAAGAAGCCACTGCTCCGAAACCGCCATAATAAAGCCAGACTATGGTTTGCAACTGTACATGGGGACAAAGATTGCACTTTTTGGAGAAATGTTCTCTGGTCTGATGAAGCAAAAATAGAACTGTTTGGCCATAAGGACCATTGTTATGTTTGGAGGAATAAGGGGGAGGCTTGCACGCTGAAGAACACCATCCCAACAGTGAAGCACGGTGGTGGCAGCATCATGTTGTGGGGGTGCTTTGCTGCAGCAGGGACTGGTGCACTTCACAAAATAGATGACATCATGAGGAAAGAAAAGTATGTGTATATATTGAAGCAACATCTCAAGACATCAGTCAGGAAGTTAAAGCTTGGTCACAAATGGGTCTTCCAAATGGACAATGACCCCAAGCATACTTCCAAAGTTGTGGAAAATGGCTTAAGGACAACAAAGTCAAGGTATTGGAGCGGCCATCACAAAGCCCTGACCTCATCCTGTAGAAAATGTGTGGGCAGAACTGAAAAAGTGTGTGCGAGCAAGGATGCCTACAAACCTGACTCAGTCACACCAGCTCTGTCAGGAAGAATAGGCCAAAATTCACCCAACTTATTTTGGGAAGCTTGTGGAATGCTACCCGAAACTTTTGATCCAAGTTAAACAATTTAAAGGCAATGCTAACCAATACTAATTGAGTGTATGTAAACTTCTGACCCACTGAGAATGTGATGAAAGAAATAAAAGCTGAAATAAATCACTCTCTACTATTATTCTGACATTTCACATTCTTAAAATAAAGTGGTGATCCTAACTGACGTAAACAGGGATTTTTTACTAGGATTAAATGTTAGGAATTGTGAAAAACTGAGTTTAAATGTATTTGGCTAAGGTGTATGTAAACTTTTGATTTCAACTGTATTAGATTTTTTGTTAACTAGTAAATAGTAGCCTATAGCAAAGTGTGTTTAAGTAATTTGTTAATTGTCAACAGTGTTTGCCAGTTAGTTTTTGCTACCATGTAGGTTTTAGCTTGCTTTTGCCTGCTAACTGAGGAGTGTTAATTCACCTGTTTCCATACATGTTTCATCTTAAAACATTTATCTTACAAATTAGTTGTTTAATCTATCTGCTTAACTCTTTATCTGTACAAGAAATTGTATTGTTTTGTTTAAACTAATATTATTCTAATCTTTTCAGGAAAATGCCACTGGCACTATCTGATATGTGGAGACACTTCACTGCAGCAAATGTAGAAGGAAAAGCTGTGTACATTTGTAAATACTGTGCCAAATCATAAGTGAAGAATACAACAAAGATGCAGAATCATCTGACCAAGTGCATAAAGTTCCCTGAGTGCTCACAACAAGCAACAAGCAACAAGCAACCAAAAGTCCCTCTACTTTTATTTGAGGTGTAAATGATGAATCAGACACCTTATCGATAGCAACAGCTCATGGTCCTCCTGGAATCAGAAGTTTTTTTGACTCAATGTAGGAACGTAGTCAGAGAAATGCTGATGAATGTCTTGCTCGAGCTGTGTATGTAACTGGTTCACCTCTGATACTCACAGGCAATGTGTATTGGAAGAGATTTCTGAAGGTTCTTCACCCAGCATACACCCCTCTAACCAGACATGCTTTATCTACTCATTTGCTGGATGCAGAGTTCAACAGAGTTCAAGTGAAGGTCAAGCAAATCATAGAGAAAGCAGACTGTATTGCAATCATCTCTGATAGGTGGTCGAATGTTCATGGGCAAGGAAAAATTAACTACATCTCCACCCCTCAACCAGTATTCTACAAGAGCACAGACAGAAGGCACAACAGACACACCGGTTGTCACGTTCTGACCTTAGTTCTTTTGTTATGTCTTTGTTTTAGTATGGTCAGGGTGTGAGTTGGGTGGGTTGTCTATGTTATTTTTTCTATAATTTGGGATTTCTGTGTTTGGCCTGGTATGGTTCTCAATCAGAGGCAGCTGTCAATAGTTGTCCCTGATTGAGAACCATACTTAGGTTCAACAGCCTGGGTTGACCTTTGAGTTGTGGGTGATGTATTATGTTTTATGTATGCACCGTACAGAACTGTTTCGGTTTCATTTTGTTCTCTTTGTTGTTTTATTATTTAGTGTTCTAAGTTATAATAAATATAATGAACACTTACCACACTGCACATTGGTCCTCCGATCCTTCCTACTACTCCTGCTCGTCAGAGGAGGAAGACGAAAACCCTTACAGAATCACCCACCACCAAAGGACCAAGCAGCGTGGTAACGGGCAGCAGCAGCGATCTCCAGACTCCTGGACATGGGAGGAGATCCTGGATGGCAAGGGACCCTGGGTACAGCCTGGAGAGTATCGCCGCCCCAAGACAGAGCTGGAGGCAGCAAGAGCCGAGAGGCGGTGGTATGAGGAGGCAGCACGGCAGCGCGGTTGGAAGCCCGAGAGGCAGCCCCAAAAATGTATTGGGGGGGAGGAACACGGTGAGTGTGGCTAAGTCAGGTAGGAGACCTGAGCCAACTCCCCGTGCTTACCGTGGAGAGAGAGGGACCGGGTAGGCACCGTGTTATGCCGTGAGGCGCACGGTGTCCCCGGTGCGCAGGCATAGCCCGGTGCCGTACATAGCAGCGCCTCGTTTTGCTTCATTTTGTTCTCTTTGTTGTTTTATTATTTAGTGTTCTGAGTTATAATAAATATAATGAACACTTACAACGCTGCACATTGGTCCTCCGATCCTTCCTACTAATCCTCCTCGTCCTTACACCGGTCTCTACATTGCAAATGAGCTGAAGGCAGTCATCAATGACCTTGGCCCACAGAAGGTATTTGCACTGGTGACAGACAATGCTGCGAACATGAAGACTGCTTGTTCTAAAGTGGAGGAGTCCTACTCTCACATCTCACTCATTAGCTGTGCTGCTCATGCGTTGAATCTGCTCCTCAAGGACATCATGGCACTGAAAACAATGGATACACTCTACAAGAGAGCCAAGGAAATGGTTGGGTATGTGAAGGGTCATCAAGTTATAGCATCAATCTACCTCACCAAGCAAAGTGAGACGAATAAGAGCCCCACATTGAAGCTGCCCAGCAACACCCGTTGGGGTGGTGTTGTCATCGTGTTTGACAGTCTCCTGGAGGGGAAGGAGTCTAATCATTTGCAATTATGTCTACTCATGATAAAGTAAAAGGTTTATGTTTCTGTCTCCATATGATATGGTAAATATATCCAATGCAAAAAACATCTACATTTAAATGGTATTAATACTAATTTGCATATATTCCCATTAATTCCCATATATTCCCGTTAATTCCCACGGAAAGTTTCCACCTCTGAATATTCCCCAAAATGTGCAACCCTAGTTGCGGCCATGTTTTTTTGTTTAGATTCAACATGATATAGCATTTAGACGTTGTATTATATTAATGTAAGTTGTGTGTTTTATTCCATGAGTAGAGAAGCCTCTGACTGATGTACCGAACAGCTTTGAAACAGTTTTCTCTTGCTTTGCATATGGATGTCATCTAAAAAAAACTGTAAAGAAAACATTTAAATGGTTATGTTATGGTTGGAGAAAAAAACGGTATTGTCTGTACAGTAGCAGGCAAAGATAGTTGGAAATTAATTGTCTGTCTGGGTGTGACATATTGACTAATTGTCTTATGGGAATTCTTGAGCCAATAAGTGATTATAGATTTCACAGCAGGCTGGAGAAAACAGCTCTGCTCTCAAAGTGTGGATTAGATGTGTATGAGCACACAGGCGTACAACAGGCACTTAACAACAAGATACTAGGGACAGAAAGAATGCATGTCTTTGTCTCTCTCTCCTTTTCTCTCTCTCTCTCCTTTTCTCTCTCCTTTTCTCTCTCTCCTTTTCTCTCTCCTTTTCTCTCTCTCATTTTCTCTCTCTCTCTCTCTCTCTCTCATTTTCTCTCTCTCTCTCTCTCTCTCTCTCTCTCCTTTTCTCTCTCTTTTTCTCTCTCTCTCTCTCTCTCTCTCTCTCTCTCTCTCTCCTTTTCTATCTCTCTCCTTTTCTATCTCTCACCTTTTCTATCTCTCACCTTTTCTATCTCTCTCACCTTTTCTATCTCTCTCTCTCCTTTTCTATCTCTCTCTCTCTCCTCTCTCTCTCTCCTCTCCCTCTCTCCTTTTCTATCTCTCTCTCTCTCCTTCTCTCTCTCTCTCGCCTTTTCTTTCTCTTTCTCTCTCTCTTTTTATCTCCTCATCTCTTTCCCTGGGGACAGACAGGTGACACATTTTCTTTTGATTCCATTGGGAGAAAACTCAGATTGATGCTTGAGGGAGCACCAACACAATACAGGAATTGCATTTTTTTAAAGGAGAAAGGTTGTCTGGGTTAACACATATGCTTACAGGTACACTATTTTATTTTAAGTTAATCTCAAGTGTGTATATTTTAGTCTCACCTATCAGGTCACTGTACCATCCTCCCAAGTCTCATCAATGACTCAATAGGATGCCTGGACTTCAAGGCTATACATACGATAATATACATTGATAAGAGCCTCCATTTGGTTTCAGTGTATATGGGCGAGCAGTGGTCCAGTCTCCCTGGGTGGAGTAGTGTGGGCACTCTGTGATTCTCTCACACGGTCAGATGACCCCTTTCATTAGCTAGCACTGTGCCTTCCTTCCTTTCCAGAGTTCCTTGGTGAAGCGGCCTATAATAAGACTGTGACGTCAGCCCCTAACTCTCTCTATCTCCCAAGGCCATGGCCATGCCTCACCACAAATGGAATTTGTGTCACAACCACAGCAGGCTCTGGTCTCTAACAATCAGTATCCCCCCTACAGCCACCGAGCAGATCATTCCTCACTCCAGAAATGGCTGCCTGCCACTGCTTTTTTCACACTATTTTATTCAATGTTAACAAAAATTATAAGGATTTGTGAATTATTTTGACGAGGCTTATGGGGATAATTGTAAGATTTGAACTAGTGACCGGAGCTAAGAGGGCGCTAGGCTTGCTTTAGTTTAGTCATCAAGTCAGCCAGTCCGTGTGGCA
This sequence comes from Oncorhynchus mykiss, assembly GCF_013265735.2. NCBI lineage: Eukaryota > Metazoa > Chordata > Actinopteri > Salmoniformes > Salmonidae > Oncorhynchus > Oncorhynchus mykiss. The sequence continues at coordinate 16,138,565 of NC_048593.1, forward strand.
AAACCCAACGGCCATGCTTTTCTTTCCTTATTTAACTTAACAAATCTGACAATGGCTAAGAGCATTCTATGGTGTGTGGAGAAGGAAGGAAACACATGTCTCAGTCCTTTTCCCTCTCTTCTATGAGTTCTGCAATTAGTGCAGGATCAGCTTGTGGTACATTAGTGGGCTGGGAAGGGAAGGGAAAGGGGTTACCTAGTCAGTTGCACAAACTTAATGCATTCCACCAAAATGTGTCTTTCCGCATTTTAATTTACATTTTTTATTTCACCTTTATTTGACCAGGTAGGTCAGTTGAGAACAAGTTCTCATTTACAACTGTGACCTGGCCAAGATAAAGCAAAGCAGTGTGACAAAAACAACAACACAGAGTTACACATGGGATAAACAAACATACAGTCAATAACACAATAGAAACATATGTATACAGTGTGTGCAAATAGAGTAAGGTGGTAAGGCAATAAATAGGCCAATAGTGACAAAGTAATTACAATTTAGCAATTAACACTGGAGTGATATATGTGCAGATGAGGATGTGCAAGTAGAAATACTGGTTTGCAAAAGAGCAGAAAAACAAATATGGGGATGAGGTAGGTAGTTGGATGGATGGACTATTTACAGATGGGCTGTGTACAGCTGCAGTGATCGCTAAGCTGCTCTGACAGCTGACGCTTAAAAGTTAGTGAGGGAGATATAAGTCTCCAACTTCAGTGATTTTTGCAATTTGTTCCAGTCACTTGTTAACACAGTGTCCAAAGAAGGGCCAGATGTATACAGGTGGATCGAAAAATCACCCTCAGCAAGAGCGACATCATTGATATATACAGAGAAAATAGTTTGCCTGAGAATTGAACCCTGTCGCACCCCCATAGAGACTGCCAGATGTCCAGACAACAGGCCCTCCGATTTGACACACTGAACTCTATCTGCGAAGTAGTTAGTGAACCAGGCGAGGCAGTCATTAGAGAAACCAAGGCTGTTGAGTCTGCCGATAAGAATACGGTGATTGACAGAGTCGAAAGCCTTGGCCAGGTCGATGAAGACGGCTGCACAGTGCTGTCTTTTATCGATGGCGGTGATGATATCGTTTAGGACCTTGAGCATGGCTGAGATGCACCCGTAACCAGCTCGGAAACCAGAGTGCGTAGCAGAAAAGGTACTGTGGGATTTGAAATGGTCGGTGATTTGTTTGTTCTCTTGGCTTTCGAAGACTTTAGAAAGGCAGGGCAGGATGGATAAAGGTCTGCAACAGTTTGGGTCTAGAGTATCTCACCCTTTGAAGAGGGGGATGACCGCGGCCGCTTTCCAATCTTTAGGAATCTCAGACGATACGAAAGAGAGGTTGAACAGACTAGTAATAGGGGTTGCAGCAATGGCGGCAGATCATTTTAGGAAGAGAGGGTCCAGTTTGTCTAGCCCAGCTGATTTGTAGGGATCCAGATTTTGCAGCTCTTTCAGAACATCAGCTGTCTGGATTTGGGTGAAGGAGAAGCAGGGGGGCTTGGGCCAGTTGCTGCGGGGGGTGCGGAGCTGTTGGCCCGGGGTTGGGGAAGCCAGGTAGAAAGCATGGCCAGCCGTAGAGAAATGCTTATTGAAATTCTCGATTATCGTGGATTTATCATGGTGACAGTGTTTCCTAATTTCAGTGCAATGGGCAGCTGGGAGGAGGTACTCTTATTCTCCATAGACTTTACAGTGTCCCAAAACTTTTGGGAATTAGTGCTGCATGATGCAAATTTCTGTTTGAAAAAGCTAGCCTCTGCTTTCCTAACTGACGTACTGCGTATTGGTTCCTGACTTCCCTAAAAAGTTGCATATCATGGGGACTATTTGAAGCTAGTGCAGTACGCCACAGAATGTTTTTGTGCTGGTCAAGGGCAGTCAAGTCTGGAGTGAACAAGGGCTATATCTGTTCTTAGTTCTACATTTTTTGAAAGGGGCTTGTTTATTTAAGATGGTGAGGAAAGCACTTTTAAGGAAAACCCAGGCATTCTCTACTGACGGGATGAGGTCAATATCCTTCCAGGATACCCGGGCCAGGTTGATTAGAAAGGCCTACTCGCAGAAGTGTTTTAGGGAGCGTTTGACAGTGATGAGGGGTGGTCATTTGGCCGCGGACCCATAACGGATACAGGAATGAGGCAGTGATCGCAGAGATCCTGGTTGAAAACAGCAGAGGTGTATTTAGAGGGCAAGTTGGTCAGGATGATACAGTGGGGCAAAAAAGTATTTAGTCAGCCACCAATTGTGCAAGTTCTCCCACTTAAAAAGATGAGAGAGGGCTGTAATTTTCATCATAGGTACACTTCAACAATGATAGACAAAATGAGAAAAATAATCCAGAAAATCACATTGTAGGATTTTTAATGAATTTATTTGCAAATTATGGTGGAAAATAAGTATTTTGTCACCTACAAACAAGCAAGATTTCTGTCTCTCACAGACCTGTAACTTCTTCTTTAAGAGTCTCATCTGTCCTCCACTCATTACCTGTATTAATGGCACATGTTTGAACTTGTTATCAGTATAAAAGACACCTGTCCACAACCTCAAACAGTCACACTCCAAACTCCACTATGGCCAAGACCAAAGAACTGTCAAAGGACACCAGAAACAAAATTGTAGACCTGCACCAGGCTGGGAAGACTGAATCTGCAATAGGTAAACTGCTTGGTTTGAAGAAATCAACTATGGGAGGAATTATTAGGAAATGGAAGACATACAAGACCACTGATAATCTCCCTCGATCTGGGGCTCCACGCAAGATCTCACCCCGTGGAGTCAAAATGATCACAATAAATTTTGTCTGTCATAGTTGAAGTGTACCTAAAATTACAGGCCTCTCTCATATTTTTAAGTGGGAGAACTTGCACAATTGGTGGCTGACTAAATACTATTTTGCCCCACTGTATCTATGAGGGTGCCCATGTTTACGGATTTGGGGTTGTACCTGGTAGGTTCCTTGATAATTTGTGTGAGATTGAGGGCATCTAGCTTAGATTGTAGGACAGCCGGGGTGTTCATCATATCCCAATTTAGGTCACCTAACAGTACGAACTCTGACGATAGATGGGGGGCAATCAATTCACATATGGTGTCCAGGGCACAGCTGGGACCTGAGGGGGGTCTATAACAAGCGGCAACAGTGAGGGACTTATTTCTGTGGAGATTTATATTTAAAAGTAGAAGTTCGAACTGTTTGGGCACAGACCTGGATAGTATGACAGATCTCTACAGTAGATTGCAATTTCGCCCCCTTTAGCAGCTCTGTCTTGACGGAAAATGTTGTAATTGGGGATGGAAATTTCAGAATTTTTGGTGGCCTTCCTTAGGCATGATTCAGACACAGCTAGGACATCATGGTTAGCGGAGTGTGCTAAAGCAGTGAATAAAGTAAACTTAGGGAGGAGGCTTCTGATGTTAACATGCATTTACGGTTGCAGAAGTCAACAAATGAGAGTGCCTGGGGACACACAGGGCCTGGGTTAACCTCTACATCACCAGAGGAACAGAGGAGGAGTAGGATGAGGGTACGGTTATAGGCTAATAGAACTGGTTGTCTAGTGCTTTGGGAACAGAGAATAGAAGGAGCAGATTTCTGGGCGTGGTAGGACAGATTCAGGGCATAGTGTACAGACAAGGGTATGGTAGGGTGCAAGTACAGTGGGGGTAAACCTAGGCATTGAGTGACGATGAGAGGTTGAGGCGCCAGTTATGCTAGGTGCGGTCTCCGCATGTGTGGGGGGTGGGACAATTGGGCTATCTGAGGCATGTTGAGCAGGACTAGGGGCTCCGCAGTAAAATAAAACAATGAGAGCTGCCCTAAACAACAGTATACAAGGTATATTGACATTAGAGAGAGGCATACAGCAGTCACAGGTGTTGATTGGGAGAGCTAAGACAACAACGGGTGAGATAACAACGGGTAAACAACTAAGACAACAACAACGGGTAAATGGCGATGAATGGGCAAAGAGGGTCAGTTAGCTACACAGTTCGAGGCTGGGGCCAACAGATAAACAAAATGAAGTACTGTGTTAATGAACAGTCCAGCAGGCATCAGCTGTGTAGCCGAGTGATCATAGGGTCCAATGAGCAGCAATAGATGAAACAGGGAGCCATTCGGTAGAGATTACTACGCTAGGCGAGCGGGAGACACAGCGTTCAGGAAGCTAGCGGGCTGGGGCTAGCAGATGAATCTTCACCAACATCCACGACGCAGAGGCCAGTTGAGAGCACATCGGATTACGTCAGCAGACCACCCGACCAGTTGTGATGGATCGGTGGGGCTCCGTGTCGACAAAGGGTCCAGGCCAATTGGCAAGAGAGGTATTGTAGTTGGTGTACTTCGTTTGCTAGCCAGGAGATCGGCCTAGCTCGAGGCTAGCTCGAGGCTAACTGGTGCATGCTCTGGACAAGGGAGTTAGCCACAATAGCCAATTGGTAGCAGCTGGCTAGCTGCAAAGATCCGGTGTAATGGTCCAGAGCTTGCGGCAGGAATCCGGTGATGTAGTGGAATAAAAAGCAGTCCGATATGCTCAGGGCTGATATCGCACTGTGCAGACTGACAGGTATTATCTGGGCTATCCGGGCTGAAGTGGCTGGTGTCGGATGACTAAATAGCTAGTAGCTTATTAGCTGGCTAGCTTCTGATGGCTAGCTTCTGATGGAGGTTCCAGTTATAAGGTCTAAAAAAAATAGCAGATCCGGACCACATTGGGTGAGGTGGGTTGCAGGAAGGTATATTTAATTCGAAAATGGAAAAAATTTTATTACAATATAATGAAATGTATACAAAAAAACGAAAAAGACTGAATATTTACATCTTGGATGTTTTTTTTTAACCCAACCCCTCTGAATTGGAGAGGTGCTGGGGCTACCTTAATTGACGTCCACGTCATCGGTGCTCAGGAAGCAGTTGTTGTTACCCTTATGGGAAAATGACATGAATTTCACATGTGAAAACAAGTTCACTGTTCCAAAAACACATGTTTTCACATATAATCTTACACTGAGTGCACAAAACATTAAGAACACCTGCTCTTTCTATGACGCAGACTGACCAGGTGAAGGCTATGATCCCTTATTGACGTCACTTGTTAAATCCACTTCAGTCAGTGTTGTTGAAGGAGACACGTTAAAGGATTTTTAAGCCTTGCGACAATTGAGGCATGGAGTGTGTATGTGTGTCATTCAGAGTTTTAATGGGCAAGGCAAACGATTTAAGTGCCTTTTGAGAACTGCAACGCTGATGGGTTTACGCTCAACAGGTCCCCGTGTGTATAAAGAATAGTCCACCGCCCAAAGGACATCCAGCCAACTTGACACAACTGTGGGAAGCATTGGAGTCAACAGGGGCCAGCATCCCTGTTGAACACTTACGACACCTTGTAGAGTCCATGCCCCGACGAATTGAGAGTGTTCTGAGGGAAAATGGAGGGGTGTAACTCACTATTAGGAAGGTGTTCCTAATGTTTGGTATACTCATGTGAAGTTAATGTGGTAACATGTGACAACATGTAAAACAACATGTGATAACATGAATCTATAAATGTCAAAACGTGAAATTTCAGGTGAAATCGTGATTTTCCAGATGTGGAATCATGTGGTTTTTCTGTAAGGGTAACTAATGTTCCGAGCTCTGCTTCGTTAACTGCTGTGTTAATTGACTGATGTGGGATCAGGCATAAGACTGGCTCAGACTTCAACCTCTCACCTGAGTCTACAGTACAGGAGGTCTCACAGGAGAACACATTGTACCCTGTCTGCCTGCTGTGACAATGACATCACTGCTCAAGCTGCGCTGCTCAACACTCAACCCAGAGAATATATATTTCTAGAAAGACACCGCATCTGCCCACGACAACATTAAGATAACCAGGAGAAAGACAGCCTTGCATGTCAAGCTTCTAGGTTCTCCAGGTCCATTGGTGATGCAGGCTGAATTGGAGAATGCGAAGTTTGGCTACGCAAGACTAGGAGAAAGAGAACAGACATTAACATTTTACTTTTGAATCTGTGTATTGTTGATCTGGGCTGGACAGTTGGGTTTGTCTGGCTCTCCTATCCTGGTCTTTGATGTGTTAGATGTTTATGGCTCTAATCTGGAAGTGTCTCGTCTCTCCGTATGATGAGCACCGTTAATCACAGCCATGCGACTGCCACGGGCAGCCGGTCGTCTTTGATTCAAAGGAGCCTTGGCAGGCACGATGAGTTCATTAGACCTGTTCTTATGGGGCATTGTGGGAAATGCCTCTCTCCGTTTCCGTCTCGGCACGGCTGTCTTCTCAGATCACTTGGTGGCTTGAGGCTGCGGTCAAGGCTTTGCTGATGAAATGACCCCCACCTAGCAGACTAACAGGATATGACACGTTGAAGACCGCCTCCACGCGATTGGTAGACTTGACGGGGGTCCCTTTCTATTAAAGTAGATGGCAGAAATGTATTAGCCCTAATTGGCAAGAAATGGGCTGTGTCTAATGGCCAGCTCACAGTGTGTGTCGTGTCTCTGTGTGTGTGGGATTTTTTTGCATTCAGAGAAATTAAGAAAGACAACTATACAGACAGCCAAGCATTCTGTCTGCCTCTATCAGGGTGTAGGTCTGGAATAAAGCCTTTGGCCGATCAAGAGACAGACAGGTCGACAGCTAGATTGCCATGCAACCATGCAGCCAGCCAGCTAGGCAGACAGGCAGGCAGGCATCGGATCAGGTAGAAAGCCAGGCAGCCGTTAGTTGTCCCAGCCAGTGGTCCTCTCTCCTCAGATAGTCAGTCAGTCAGGCTGTCATCACTGTGCTCACACCACTGTCCTCTCCTCTGGGAGTGGCGTCTCCTTTAGTCAGGACGTGTGAAGAACTCAATCGCTGCCCCCAGCCTGGCTGTCAACGTTTCAGTAATTAAAGTGTTTCACTCACCCACGAAGGACGAGACACCTTTCTCTCCTTCTCTCTGCCACTCTCCCTTTCTTTATCTCTCTCTCTCTCTCTCTCTCTGCTGTGCGGAGCCGGAGGACGGAATGAGGTGCTGTATTCTCACACAGTCTCCAGAGCCACTGAGGCATGCTCAGGTAACAGGCTAACATAGTAGAGGCAGGAGGAGAGCAGCCTGAACGCATCGACAGCTAAACCTACCCTCACAATGTCAGCTTCAAGACTCAATCAGTGAAATAGTCTGGCTGATGACATTTATGACTAATTTGTCAGTAATGTTGTTACGGGCATTTACAACCAGATGGTCTAATCAGACCTCGATGATGCAGCTTTACCGTCAGCCTGCGGCTCCTAATAGCTTGCCTCATCTACCTCACTCCAATATGCAATTTAGCAGACGATTTAATCCAAAGCTACTTATAGTAATGTGTGCATACTTTTTCGCACGGGGGGCCCCAGCAGGAATCGAAGCTACGGTCTTGGCGTTGAAAGTGCCGTACTCTACCAACTGAGCCACACAGGTCCAATAGCAGAGAGCAGCGACAGTTATCGGTGACAGTGGTAGAGAGAGAAAGTAGGTAGGTACTATACCTCCTCAAGCCTCCCCTCTCCTGCTGCGGAGGGAAATCTGTCATGTAAGAGCACATTTCCTTTGTGGCTCTGTGTAAACATAGTAGCAGTGGTGTTTCTCCCAGGCACCTCCCCTTGGTGTGTGATTTGGTGTGAAGACTCTGCCTACCACAGGGCTGACTGTCATCCAGTCTAAGCCATGTCCTGTTAGCTACTAGGAACAGAGCTGTAGACAATCTAGAATATGAACTCAGCAAAAAAAGTAACGTCCTCTCACTGTCCACTGCGTTTATTTTCAGCGAACTTAACGTGTGTCAATATTTGTATGGACATAACAAGATTCAACAACTGAGACATAAACTGAACAAGTTCCACAGACATGTGACTAACATAAATGGAATAACGTGTCCCTAAACAAAGGGGGGGTCAAAATCAAAAGTAACAGTCAGTATCTGGTGTGGCCAGCAGCTGCATTAAGAACTGCAGTGCATCTCATCCTCATGGACTGCACCAGATTTGGCAGTTCTTGCTGTGAGATGTTACCCCACTCTTCCACCAAGGCACCTGCAAGTTCCTGGACATTTCTGGGGGGAATGGACATAGCCCTCACCCTCCGATCCAACAGGTCCCAGATGTGCTCAATGGGATTGAGATCCAGGCTCTTTGCAGGCCATGGTAGAACATTCCATGGTATAACATTTGCTGGCCATGGTAGAACATTCCTGTCTTGCATGAAATCACACACAGAATGAGCAGTATGGTTGGTGGCACTGTCATGCAGGAGGGTCATGTCAGGATGGGCCTGCAGGAAGGGTACAACATGAGGGAGGAGGATGTCTTCCCTGCAACACACAGCATTGAGATTGCCTGCAATGACAATAAGCTCAGTCCGATGATGCTGTGACACACCGCCCAAGACCATGACGGACCCTCCACCTCCAAATCAATCCCGCTCCAGAGTACAGGCCTCAGTGTAACGCTCATTCCTTTCGACGATAAACGCAAATCCGACCAGCACCCCTGGTGAGACAAAACCGCGACTTGTCAGTGAAGAACACTATGTTTTTGTATTTGTTTTTGGCCGGGTATGGTTCTCAATCAGGGACAGCTGTCTGTCGTTGTCTCTGATTGAGAACCATACTTAGGTAGCTCTTGCCCACATGGGTGTGTGGGTAGTTGTTTTCTGTTTCGTATCTGTACCAGACAGAACTGTTTTGGTTTTTCTTTTTGTCATTTTCGTATTTAGTGTTCAGTTGCTAAATGAATTATGAACACGTACCACGCTGCACCTTGGTCCTCACCTTCTTCTCTTGAATTCCGTGACAGTACTAAATGAACAGCTTTGCATGTGTCAAAAAACATAGCATGTTAGCTCCATCCTGGTGGTGCAGTGGACTAATTTCTTGGATAGGAAACAGAATATCATACAGTAGGTTTGACTTGCACTGATTCTGTGTCACCCAAAAAAGAGATGTACAATGACGGTCTATCAAAAGGCAAAAGGGCTCCTGCGGGGACGGGGGCCTGGGATTTAAAAAACAAAAAAACAATATAAATATAGGACAAAACACACATCAAAGCAAGAGAGACAACACAACCCTACATAAAGAGAGGCCTAAAGACAACAACATAGCAAGGCATCAACACATGACAACACAGCATGGAAGGAACACAACATAACAACAACATGGTAGCAACACAACATGGTAGCAGCACAAAACATGGTACAAGCATTATTGGGCACAGTCAACAGCACAAAGGTGAAGAAGGTAGAGACAACAATACATCACACAAAGCAGCCACAACTGTCTGTAAGAGTGTCCATGAATGAGTCTTTGAATGAAGAGATTGAGATAAAACTGTCCAGTTTGAGTGTTTGTTGCAGCTCGTTCCAGTCGCTAGCTGCAGCAAACTGAAAAGAGGAGCGACCCAGGGATGTGTATGCTTTGGGGACCTATAACAGAATGTGACTGGCAGAACAGGTGTTGTATGTGGAGGATGAGGGCTGCAGTAGATATCTCAGATAGGGGGGAATGAGGCCTAAGAGGGTTTTTATAAATAACCATCAACCAGTGGGTCTTGCGATGGGTATACAGAGATGACCCGTTTACAGAGGAGTATAGAGTGCAGTGATGTGTCCTATAAGGAGCATTGGTGGAAAATCTGATGGTCGAATGGTAAAGAACATCTAGCCGCTCGAGATCACCCTTACCTGCCAATCTATAAATTATGTCATCGTAATCTAGCATGGGTAGGATGGTCATCTGAATCAGGGTTAGTTTGGCAGCTGGGGTGAAAGAGAAGTGATTATAATAGAGGAAACCAAGTCTAGATTTAACTTTAGCCTGCAGGTTTGATATTGTATGTGCTGAGAGAATGACAGGGCACCGTCTAGCCATACTCCCAAGTACTTGTATGAGGTGACTACCTCATGCTCTAAACCCTCAAAAACACCTGTGGGAAGAGGGGCATTCTTCTTACCAAACCACATGACCTTTGTTATGGAGGTGTTCTGAACAAGGTTAAGGGCAGAGAAAGCTTGTTGGAGACTAAGAAAGCGTTGTTGTAGAGCATTTAACACAAAATCCGGGGAGGGGCCAGCTGAGTATAAGACTGTATCACCTGCACATAAATGGATGAGAGAGCTTCCTACTGCTTGAGCTATGTTGTTGATGTTAATTGAGAAGAGTGTGGGGCCTAGGATTGAGTCTTGGGGTACTCCCTTGGTGACAGGCAGTGGCTGAGACAGCAGATTTTCTGACTTTATACACTGCACTCTTTGAAAGAGGAAGTTAGCATACCAGGTCAAAGACCCCTCAGATTCACACACCTCTTCGCCGATTAATACCTAAGGAAGTTAATGTCCGTGTGTCGTATCTGTTCTTGTAGTTCAAAAAAGTTAACCCAAAAAAGGTAGCAGTGTTATTAAGAGTCTTATTGAAATATTAAGTGAACGTTTTAAAGAAGTTCATCAAAAACCTCCAAATAACTTATAATTTACGATCTCAGAGCATTAATAAAACCTTCCAGAAAAAAGTTCAAGGAACCAGAGTACAATTTTCTCAGAACCTCCCTGAAACCTAAACATCAAAATTCCCTGGACAGTCGAAATGTTAATTTCTGTTCTCAGAACGTTTGAAGAACATTCTGTTTTTGCCGGTCAGGAAACATATGGTCCTGTTCCCACAACCAATGCGAAACCAAAAACGTACGTTCCCACAACTTCCAAGGAACCAAATGTGCTTGCTGGGCAGTCCATATACAGATGAATGCACTCTACAATATACACTGTGTTCTGCCATTGCTACATATTTTTTGAAACTTTTTTTTTATATGTCATATCATATGAGAACAGCCCCAGTCCAAAGTTAGTGGCTTCAGTCCAAAGGTCCATACAGGTGAAAGCTCTCCACAATATATGCTTAAGAGTTCTGCCATATGCTATTTTTGGTATATTGATAAGGGGTGACTGCCACAGGATTGGGAAACATCACCAAGGACCCACAAGAGGAAATAAATGTGTGTGTGTCCATGCATTCATCAGTGTGTGTGTGTGTGCTCGTGTATGTGTGTGCATGTGTGTGCGTGTGTGTGTGTCTTTGTGTATTTGTCTGCCGTCTGACTGTGTGTGACTAATGGCCGATAGCATCATCCTCCATATTTCCTGTGGCATCGCCTGGCGCCCACATAGATATACTGTGGTGATAAGAAAGGGATATTAAAACCCACTCCTCTTCAGCTCCGAGCTGGCTGTCTGCCCCTCACACATAAAAACCATGCCCTCATGTCCCCATCACTCACACACACACACACACACACACACACACACACACACACACACACACACACACACACACACACACACACACACACATTTCAGAGCTAAGTTTCATTGTTGATTCTGGCTGATCCATTATTACGATATCAAACCTATTAAATTCAATGATACATTAGAACATATTGTATATCATTAACCTGATTCTTACCGACCGTAACCTTTGTGCAGTACCTCACTTCTAGTGTCTTGTTTTGTCTTATGGTCAAAATGGAGTCATGTCGAGCACATATCTGGCGTCTCCTGCCTAGCCTGTGCTCATTATATTGTGACTTGACCTGTCTGTTACTGACACAGTTGTGTGAGGCCTCGCCGGGATCGCTCTGTCTCTATCTCTCGCTCACTCTTTTCCCGCGCTCTCTCTCTCTCCAACTTTCTTTCGTTCTCTCTCTCCCCCTCTCTATCTCTCTCCTCTCTCACTCTGTCTGTCTCTTTCTCTCTCTGAGTACCCTGTGTGTGTGTGTGTGTGTGTGTGTGTGGCTGTGTGTGTGTCTGGCGCTGTGAGTCACACCACGTGTCTGTGCTGATGCAGAGTGTGCGGTGGACTCTATTGTCTGGGTCCTGTGGGCTCATAACTCACACATGCACCCATGTGCCCAGTCAGTGTGTGTGTGTGTGTGTGTGTGTGTGTGTGTGTGTGTGTGTGTGTTACTCTGACAGCTTAGCCCTGGACTGGAAGGTGTGCTCAGACACGTTGGCAGTGCAGTCCTCTGCGTTTATCAACAGAGGGAGCTGTAGCTACTTGCTCTGTTAGCTGTAGGTTTGATTCAGTATTTGATAGGATAATATTTGATATTAGATTAACACGGACATTGATTGTCTATGTGTCTGCGCGCGTGTGTGTCAGACCTGGGTTCAAATACATGTCTATTAAATACTTGTTTTTTGTGTATTTTGAGTATTTTCAAAAAATGTGGGTCAAAGCAACTACTTGAAGTATTTCAAATGCATGGGAGTGCAGGAGTATTTATTTGTATCTGTATTTGAGTATTTCCAAATACAGTATGAGTATTTTAAAATGTTTGCCAATACTTTCCAAGGGTATTTCCTTGTCTTTTCAAAAATAAAATGTCTAAATACTTATTCCAAATGTCTTTGAAAGTAATTAAAATACCCTAAATAGTATATGAACACAGGTCTTTGTGTGTGTGTGTGTGTGTGCGCCCGTGTGTGCGTGTGTGTGGATGCACAGTGGGGGTGTTGAGACAACTCTGTCACATGTAATGATGCATAATGCCTTTACCCTCCAACACTGCATGATCTCTCAACCCATAAAGCTACTCTACATCTCTCTCTCTTCTCCTCGATCCCTCATCCTCTCTATCCTCCCTCTATTTAGCTTAATTCATTACGTTGTTATTTATATTCATGCCCTATATCCTCTCCTCCTACTCCCTCTCTCCTCACAATAACACATATATATCTCCCTCTCTGTCCGCCTCTCCTTCTCTTCCTGTCCTTCCAATTCCCTCTGTCTGTCTGTCTGTCTGTCTGTCTGTCTGTCTGTCTGTCTGTCTGTCTGTCTGTCTGTCTGTCTGTCTGTCTGTCTGTCTGTCTGTCTGTCTGTCTGTCTGTCTGTCTGTCTGTCTGTCTCTCTCTCTCTCTCTCTCTCTCTCTCTGTCTCTCTCTCTCTCTCTCTCTTTCTCTCTCTCTCTCTCCAGCCCAGAGCGTGGGTTTCAGTGGGTTTTAGTGCAGCACTTAATTGTCTCCCCTCCATGTGCTTCTGCTTCTAATGCGGCCTGATGCAGCCTTCCAGCTGTGGCTCTGAAGCTGACGTTCACCCACAATGACCTGCTGCTCGCTGCTCCACTGGGAACATATATTGAGAGAGAGAAAGAAAGGGGGAATCAGGCGGATTAAAATTCGATAGCACATGTAATCAAACAGTATTTATTATGCTATAGGCTGTGTCTTAGGTTCTGAATATGGCCCTGAGTAGACATGCGTCTTCTGAATGCACTCACCTGACTCTCCTTCCGTTGTCTTGTGTGTGCCTGAACAGGATCCTGGCTACGGTGGGGTCAGACTTTGACCTGAGGACTCTGCGGGCAGTGAGAGTACTCAGACCTCTCAAACTGGTGTCTGGCATCCCCAGTAAGTCACTGACATCAACAACAGGTCAAAGGTTGCTCATTGTGCACCATAACTTTATTGTAGCATGAATGAAAGATTCAAGATTTTTTATACAGATCATTCGCTTTTCAAAACACAAACACAAACGGACTAAACAAATAACATATCTTATTGTATCTTACATGGACCAAATACCAATGGCGACCCCTCTCTCCATTCCCCCTCCAACTCTCTCCCTCCCCCTTCCACTTCTTTCCCTACCCCCTCCGCTTCTTTCCCTACCACCTCCACCTCTCTCCCCACCCCCTCCAACTCTCTCCCTCCCCCTTCCACCTCTCTCCCTACCCCCTGCACATCTCTCCCACCCCCCTCTACCTTTCTCCTTCCCCCTCCACCCCATCGACCTCTCTCTCTACCCCGGTCCATCTCTCTCTACAGGTCTTCAGGTGGTATTGAAGTCTATCATGAAGGCCATGGTGCCTCTGCTCCAGATAGGCATGCTGCTCTTCTTCGCCATACTCATGTTTGCCATCATCGGAGTGGAGTTCTACATGGGCAAGTTCCACTCCACTTGCTTCACTGTCGACACTGGTGAGTTTTGAATTGATTACGCATACATAGTACATACACACAGACACAGACACACCAGCACAGACACTACACAGACAAACACACACACATACATATACACACACACACAGAGTACCAAGTTTTAGGCCTCGCTGGCTTGTTTACATGTTGATAGACTGATTCTGAGGGCGTGGAGGGTGAGTTGAGCATAGTGATGACAGCTGGCTGTCCCAGCTGGAGGTGTGTGTGTGTGTGTGTGTGTGTGCGTGTGCGTGCGTGTGCGTGCGTGCGTGTGTGTGTGTGTGTGTGTGTGTGTGTGTCAAGCATGTGAATCTTCAGCCGGTGTGCTGTTGCATTCAGCGCTGAGTGCACAGCGGTGTGTCATGTGTGTACAGTCGCTGGTGAATATCTATACACCCCTTGCACAGTCTTTACATTTTGCTGCCTTAAAATGACATCTCAGAAGGGAATAAATACTGATCTACACACCCTACTCCACATTTTCAAAGTTAAAGAAAAATAATAGAAAATGTTCCAAATTAACAAAAAATAAATAAAAAAAGATGTCTTGATTGTGTATGTCTTCACACCCCAGAGTTAACACTTGGTAGAAGCACCTTCGGCAGTGTATCATTTTCAATAAGATTCTACAAAATTTGGTATTTTTTATTTATTTGAAAAATATTCAAAACACTTTCTTTCAGTTTGGAAATGTGGAGTAGATTGTGAACATCCGTAAGGAATTTAATCCAATTGAATAGATGTGTGGATTATATTTTAACATAGAAAAATGTGCAAGGGCTGTGTAGACCTTCACTAGGCACTGTATGTGTATGTTGTATTTTAAGCTAATATAATTTTCCAGTGTGTATGTTTTAAATGTAATTACTAAGACTGTGACGGTCATGGAATTACGGATGATGGTTATTTGCCCAGTCAAATGCTCCCTCCCTCCCTCCCTCCCTCCCTCCCTCCCTCCCTCCCTCCCTCCCTCCCTCCCTCCCTCCCTCCCTCCCTCCCTCCCTCCCTCCCTCACCTACTCCCTCCCTCCCTCCCTCCCTCAATCCCTCCCCCCCTCCCCCCCACATACTCTCTCTCTCCCTCCCCCTCCCTCTACCATCTCATCTCCCCCCATCCAGGTGAGCGTGCGGCAGCGTTCCCCTGTGGCACGGAGGCCCCATCCAGGATGTGTCCTAACGGTACAGAGTGTACAGAGTACTGGATCGGCCCCAACTACGGCATCACCAACTTTGACAACATCCTGTTCGCCGTGCTCACCGTCTTCCAGTGCATCACCATGGAGGGATGGGTGGACATCCTCTACAACGTGAGCACTCTCTCTTTCTTTCCCTCGCTCTACTTCTTTCTTTCTTCTCTCTCTCTCTCGTTCTCTCTCTTTCTCTCTCTCTCTTTTGCACTTTCTCCAACCACATATCACTTGCAGTATTCTTAACTCAAATATGAATAGAAAAATCCAGTAACTTCCTTAAAATTCCCCCCAAAATCCTGGTCAAAAGATTCCTTAGAATCAGACGGGGAATAAGCAGGAAATCCGGGAATCCTGTGAGTTTGGGGAAAGTTTTGTGAAATGTGCAACCCTACAGTGCACACACAACACTGTTTCACCTTTTCTTAACTTAAAGCTGACACATCACACACTTTCTTTCTATCTCTGTGTATTCTATCTGGTATGCAGTGAGCTGGAGCATGACAGTGTAGAGAAAGCATGAATGGAGAGAGCTACTGTAGGGGTTTGTTTTGTCAGTTTGGTTTCTACATGACTGAGTAGCAAACAGCACAGGGGATCTGGAGGGAGTGTACCTGTCTGCTGTGCCACTATGTGTGTATGTGCATAGATTGTTACACACACACACACACACACACACACACACACACACACACACACACACACACACACACCCTGGGTCCTGGCTCCACACTGTCTTGAGTTGGAAAGCTGAATTAGTTAAATGTGGTTTTGTCTAGACTGCGATTGCAAAATGCTGGTAACTTTCCAAAAAATGCTCAGGTTTTCCTTTTATTCCCTTCTGATTACCAGGGAACCTGGTCATTTTGGGGGGAGTTATCGGAATATTGCAGCCCTTGCCTAGACAGTTTGAATAAAGACCAGCTCGTGTTGGAGAACCAGGACTAGCAGATGGCAGTTTAGATTTCCCTCTGCTGCGTTCTGGCTTTTTCCTTTTTCGCCCCAAATCCTGGCACCTTGTCTATAGGTACGCTGAGGTGCCAACAATGTGTCAAGGATAGCAGCATATGCAACCCCCTACAACTTCCAGCACCAATACCTCCCCCTTTCCCTCGCTTTTCATCTCCATGCTCTTCCTCTTGTTCCTCTTCATAAAACCTCTCCGTTTGCCTGTTTTCTCATAATGCTAAGCAGCTCCACCTGTGTGGATCAACGTTGCAGCTGGACCAGATTCACCTGGCTTTTAGTGCACCTGTCACTTCCTAGCTCTCTCTCTCTTCCTCTCCCCTCAATTTCTTTCTCTCCTCTTTCTCTCTCCCTCCTTGTATTCCCCCTCTCTCTCCCCTTTATCTATCTCTTTCCTCCCTCTCCCCTTGCTCTCTATCTCTCTCGATTCAGTTTAATTCGAAGGGGCTTTATTGGGAAACAAAGCAAATGAAATAAACAATCAACAAAAGGGAGAAGGATCAAATTCAACAACATCAATAAAAGATTTGAAAAAGATGAAGACATTGAAAGTGTTATATTATTAGCTATGCACAGTGTTTTTATCAATGTGCAAATAGTTGTAGTACGAATAGTTGGGGAAGATAAATAAACAGATAAATATTGGTGGTATTTACAATGTTGTTTGTGCTGCACTGGTTGCCCTTTTCTCATGGCAACGGGCTACACATCTTTATGCTGTGATGGCACAGCAGTATTTCTCCTAACAGATATGGGGTTTATTAATGTTTAATATGTTTTCAAATTCTTTGTGCGTCTGTGTGATTTGTGGGAGATATGTGTCTCTAATATGGTCATACATTTGGCAGGAGGTCAGGGAGTCGGCGCATAACTTGTCTTCTCTTGAGAGCCAGGTCTGCCTATGGCGACCTTTCTCAATAGCAAGGCTGTGCTCACCGAGTCTGTGCATAGTCAAGGATGTTCATAATTTGGGGTCAGTCACAGTGCTCAGGTGTTCTGCCACGGTGCGGTGTACTCTCTGTTAAAGGCCAGATAATGTTGCAACTTGCTCTGTTTATTTTTTGGTTGATTCTTTCCAGTGGCATACAGTTCTCTTTTTGCTCTTTCATAATTTGTTTGGGTTTATTGTGTTGCTGTCCTGGGGTTCTGTTTGTGTTTGTGAACAATGCCCCAGAACCAGCTGGCTGAGGGGACTTTTCTCTCTGTAGATGAGGGCTTTGTGGTGGAATGTGTGGGCATCACTTCCTTCTAGGTGGTTGTAGAATTGAACAGCTCTTTTCTGGAGGTAGCAGGTTTAGTCTTAATTCTGCATGCATTATTTGAGGGTTTGCATTGTATATTTTTGCAGAATTCTGCATGTCTCAATTGGGCGTTTGTCCCATTTTGTGAATTCTTGGTTGGTGAGACCTCACAACCGTAGAGGGCAATGGGTTCTACAACTGATTGAAGTGTTTCCCTAATTGGGATGTTGAGTTTCATGTTCCTTTTGATGGCATAGACGGCCCGAGCTTGCCTTGTCTCTTAGATGGTTCACAGCTTTGTGGAAGTTACCTGTGGTGCATTCTTTGTGTGCTCTAGGGCAACGGTGTCTACTGTAGATGGAATTTGTATTTGTTGTCCTGGCAACTGGACCTTTTTTGGAAGAAAAATTATTTTGGTCTTAATTTCTATTGCTCACTCTCCCCTCTGTCTCTTATTGGCCTCGTACACAGTTTAGCAGATGTTATAGCGGATGCAGTGAAATGCTTATGCAGTAAAATGTCAAACAAGTACACAAATATTTATAATGTAAAAAAAGAAAAGAAAGTAAGAATGTTGGGTTGAATCCAATTAACAACCCAAATAGCGCTGTAACAGTAATCATAATGCAATATATACATATGTACAGGGCATTCAGAAAGTATTCAGACCCCTTCCCTTTTTCCATATTTTGTTACGTTACAGCCTTATTCTAAAATTGATTAAATAAAACACTTTCCTCATCAATCTACACGCAATACCACATAATGACAAAGCGAAAACAGTTTTTTGGAAATATTTATACATTTTATAAAAAATATCGAACATAAATACCTGATTTACATAAGTATTCAGACCCTTTTTCTATGAGACTCGAAATTGAGCTCATCCTGTTTCCTGTTTCTATACATATGTACACCGGATTAATTTACACAAGATATAAGAATGATATGTACAGCAGTAGATATATTAAAGTGAGCTATGCCAAGAATACAGTATATAAATAAATATGTTTTGTGTATAAAGTGTCATTAAAAAACAAAGTACAGTAGTATACATTTTAGAATGAGCTACAGTACCAGCCAAAAGTTTGGACACATCTACTCATTCAAGGGTTTTTCTTTATTTTCACTATTTTCTACTTTGTATAATAATAATGAAGACATCAAAACTATGAAATAACACGTATGGAATCATGTAGGAAGCAAAAAAGTTTTAAACGAATCAAAATATATTTGAGATTTGAGATTCTTCAAAGTAGCCACCCTT
This sequence comes from Oncorhynchus mykiss, assembly GCF_013265735.2. Taxonomy (NCBI): domain Eukaryota; kingdom Metazoa; phylum Chordata; class Actinopteri; order Salmoniformes; family Salmonidae; genus Oncorhynchus; species Oncorhynchus mykiss. The sequence goes on from NC_048593.1 coordinate 16,157,223, forward strand.
TGCCTTGATGACTGCTTGGCACACTCTTGGCATTCTCTCAACCAGCTTCATGAGTGAAAGGCCTTGTTAAAAATGTATTTGTGGAATTTCTTTCCTTAATGTGTTTGAGCCAATCAGTTGTGTTGTGATAAGGTAGGGGTGGTATACAGGTGCTAACTTTATTTAACTTTAAGTCCATATTATTGCAAGAACAGCTCAAATAAACGAAGAGAAATGTCAGTCCATCATTACTTTAAGACATGAATGTTAGTCATTGCGGAAAATGTCAAGAACTTTGAAAGTTTCTTCAAATGCAGTCGCAAAAACCATCAAGCGCTATGATGAAACTAGCTCTCATGAGGACCGCCACAGGAAAGGAAGACCCAGAGTTACCTCTGCTGCAGAGGACAAGTTCATTAGAGCCTCAGAAATTGCAGCCCAAATAAATGCTTCAAGGAGTTCAAATAACAGACACATCTCAACATCTCAACTGTTCAGAGGAGACTGCGTGAATCAGGCCTTCATGGTCGAATTGCTGCAAAGAAACCAATACTAAAGGATACCAATAAGAAGAGCTTGCTTGGGCCAAAAAACACGAGCAATGGAAGAAACATGAGGTGGAAATCTGTCATTTGTTCTGACGAGTCCAAATTTGAGATTTTTGGTTCCAACCGTCGTGTCTTTGTGAGACGCAGAGTAGGTGAACGGATGATCTCCGCATGTGTGGTTCCCATCGTGAAGCGTGAAGGAGGAGGTGTGATGGTGTGGGGGTGCTTTGCTTGTGACACTGTCTGTGATTTATTTAGAACTCAAGGCACACTTAACCAGCATGGCTACCACAGCATTCTGCAGAAATACGCCATCCATCTGGTTTGCGCTTAGTGGGACTATCATTTGTTTTTCAACAAGACAATGACCCAAAACATACAAGGCTGTGTAAGGGCTATTAGACCAAAAAAGAGTGTGATGGAGTGCTGCATCAGATGACCTGGCCTCCACAATCACCTGACCTCAACCCAATTGAGATGGTTTGGGATGAGTTGGACTGCAGAGTGAAGGAAAAGCAGCCAACAAGTGCTCAGCATATGTGGGAACTCCTTCAAGACTGTTGGAAAGGTATTCCTGGTTAAGCTGGTTGAGAGGCTGCCAAGAGTGTGCAATGCTGTCATCAGTGGAAAGGTTGGCTTCTTTGAAGAATCTAAGATCTAAAATCTATTTTGATTTGTTTAACACTTTTTTGGTTACTACATGATTCCATATGAGTTATTTTAGAGTTTTGATGTCTTCATTATTATTTTACAATGTAGAAAATAGTACAAATAAAGAAAAACCCTTAAATGAGTAGTGTCCGAACTTTTGACTGGTACAGTATGTCGGGAATACAGTATTTAAAGTCTTCAGTGGTTCAATGACATGGTACAGCAGCGTTGGCTGTGTGCTTGAATATGAGAATGTGTTTGTGTGAGTGTGTGTGTGTTTGTGAGTATGAGGTGTTTGTTTCCTAGCTTGTGTGTGTATGTTTGGTATGAGTGAGTGATTGTGCATCACCTGGTAGACGGCTAGTGATGGCTGTGACATGGCCTGGTGATAGAAGCTGTTCAACAGTCTGATGGCCTGGTGATAGAAGCTGTTCAACAGTCTGATGGCCTGGTAATAGAAGCTGTTTTTTAGTCTCTCTATTTTGGCACTGATGCACTTGTACTGTCTCCATCTGCCAGACGATAGCCGATTGTATGTGGGTTGGGGGACTTGGGTGGCTTGGGTGACTGAGATCCTTAAGGATTTTCTTGGCCTTTCTTTGACACCGAGTGCTGGAAATGTCCTGGAAGACAGGCAGCGTGCCCCCGATGATGTGTTGCGTTGACCGCACCACCCTCTGGAGAGCCATGCGGTTAAGGGTGGTGCAGTTGCCATACCAGGCGGGGATGCAGCCCTACAGAATGCTCACAATGGTGCATCTGTAGAGGTATGTGAGGGTCTTATGCAGAATTCTTTCAGCCGCCTGAGGTTGTAGAGGTGCTGTTGTGCCTTCTTCACCATGGTGTCGGTGTGGTGAGACCATATCAGGTCCTCAGTGATGTGCATGCTGAGGAACATGAAGCCTTTGACCATATCCACTGCGGCCCCATTGATGAGGATGGGGGCGTGCTACCTCTTCCGTCTCATGTAGTCCACAATCAGCTCCTTCGTTTTGTTGACATTGAGAGAGAAGTTATTTTCCTGGCACCACTCCGCCAGGGCACTAACCTCCTCCCTGTAGGCTGTCTGGTTGTTGTTGGTAATCAGGCCTACCACTGTCGTGACATCAGCAAACTTGATGATTGAGTTGGAGTTGTGCATGGCCACACATTCATGGGTGAACAGGGAGTACAGGAGGGGGCTTAGCACTTACCCCTGGGGTGCCCCAGTGTTGTTTCCAACCCTCACCACCTGGGGTCGGCTCGTCAGGAAATCTAGGACACAGTTGCACAGGGTTTTGTATCCGCCTCAGAATGGAGAATAACAATGTAGTATTTCTCTCGTGAGTAGGGCAAGAGATGTGTTTGTGGAATTTTGGGAGAATTTTCCTAAAATGTCCTTTGTTAAAGTCCCCGGCTACAACGAATGCGGCCTCGGGATATGCTTTTTCTAATTTGCATTTGGGATCACATGAGAATTGTAACGCAGGCATCTTAACAGATGGTTTTGACACCTTGCTTATGTCTTGGTCACACATCCAGCATCTGAGTCAGTCCCAGTGATAATGGCACATCACACCAAGTGCATTGTGTGGAGGCTGGATGTATCTCTGTGTGTGTGTGTGTGTGTGTGTGTGTGTGTGTGTGTGTGTGTGTGTGTGTGTGTGTGTGTGTGTGTGTGTGTGTGTGTGTGTACTTAGTATGGATGTAGGGGGAGGAACATTACAGTGGCATAATGAAATAAGAGCAAAAACCCCACTCCATTCTGTACATTGCTTGTTCTCGTAACCCAGCGTTAACCTTGTCGATTTATGGCTGTTTGTCCTTTCCACGGGAACGCTGCTCTGCTTAATAGTGCAATGAGCGCTACTCTGTCCCTCGACCCCCTACCCCCTTCCCTCTCCTCAGCCCCAGGCAGCTGATGTTGTGGAATGGAGTGTTTCTGTGCTATCCCGAGCCCAGAGCGGGGATGATCAGGAAGTGACTTAGCCCAGGCAGAGAGAGAGAGAGAGAGAGAGAGAGAGAGAGAGAGAGGGGGGGGGGGGGGGGGGGGGGGGGGGGGGGGGGGGGGGGGGGGGGGGGGGGGGGGGGGGGGGGGGGGGGGGGGGGGGGAGAGAGAGAGAGAGAGAGAGAGAGAGAGAGAGAGAGGGGGGGGGGGGGAGAGGGAGGAAGGGAGAGAGGGGGAGAGAGAGATTCGCTGCATGCTATTGAGGAAAATAATCGTCTTTTCAAATCCACTTGTGTTTGACAGCAGCTGATGATCATCTGATATTGACGAGATGCGGCGACGCGCTGTACCAAACTTAACGATTGGAGGCACCCTATTTCCTATGTAGTGCACTACTTTTGACCAGAGCCGTATGGGCCCTGATTAAAAGTAGTGTGCACTATATAAGGAAAAGGTTGCCATTTGGGATGCATCCCTAGTCAGGCTAGATGCTGCTGTTCTAGTGAGCGGGGGTGGTTCCCAGCATTAATAATGTGGCAATCTTAATTTCATGCCAGTTGATTTTAATACTCGCTCTCTTTTATTTTTCTCTGTCTCTCTATCTCACTCTCTCTCTCTCTATCTCTCACTCCCTCTCTTCTGGCAACCTAATGACTGCTGGCTAACTAGAACCATCTCTAATCACCTCTGCTGTGTCATGTTTTACTTTATGTCCCCCATAATCCTCCTTGGCACAGTGGTCACATGCCGACCGCATGATGTACAGAGGACTGTATCTCCCTTGAACTGATGGCAGCTTTGTCTGAATGTAGTGTGATCTAGCTTTGAATAAAAGCCTCTGGTAAATGGCATAAAGTAAGTAGACTTGTTCAAGCCAGAATAGTGCAGGAGCCCATCTCACCTGTTTCTGTAGCATGAGGCAGCTAAATGTACATCCCCTGGAGAGGATGCTAGTCTATTGTAGGGCCTTACCCACAATCCATCTCCTTAATGCTGATTGCTAAACATTCAGTAAATCATTCTCTTTCTCTACCCCTCTGTCACTCATTGTGTTTCTCTCTGTATATTTCTCTCTCTGTTTCTTGCTGACTGCTGCTCTGATCCCAGGCTGCTTCCCAAATGGCACCATATTCCTTATGTAGTGCACCACTTTTGACGAGAGCTGTATGGGCCCTGATTAAAAGTAGTGTGCACTATATAAGGAAAAGGTTGCCATTTGGGACGCATCCCCAGTCAGGCTAGATGCTGCTGTTCTAGTGAGCGGGGGTGGTTCCCAACATTAATAATGTGGCAATCTTCATTTCATGCCAGTTGATTTTAATATGCTCTCTCTCTCTCTTTCTCTCCTGGCAACCTAACGACTGCCGACTAACTAGAACCATCTCTAATCACCTCTGCTGTGTCATGTTTTACTTTATGTCCCCCATAATCCTCCTTGGCACAGTGGTCACATGCCGACCGCATGATGTACAGAGGACTTTATCTCCCTTGAACTGATGGCAGCTTTGTCTGAATGTAGTGTGATCTAGCTTTGAATAAAAGCCTCTGGTAAATGGCATAAAGTAAGTAGACTTGTTCAAGCCAGAATAGTGCAGGAGCCCATCTCGCCAGTTTCTGTAGCATGAGGCAGCTAAATGTACATCCCCTGGACAGGATACTTGCCTATTGCAGGGCCTTACCCACAATCCATCTCCTTAATGCTGAGTGCCAAGCAGAGAGGAATCAAGTCCCATTTCTAGAGTCTTTGGTAGGACTTGACCAGGGGAATAAAACCCCAAACCTTCCAATCGCAGGACGGACACTCTAACTACAAGGCCACCGAGCTGGTGGTAAATGGCATGTGTAGCTTTATTGGCAACATGTAATGGGGTTAGGGCCCCAATTAGTAGACTGGTCGATTGTTTGGTCGTTCGGCTGTTGGTCGCCGGAGATTGTTTTAGCAAATATATATATGCGGCCATCTCAGTGAACTAATCCATTGCAGAGGCCTAGACTAAAAGCCAATTTTTGCTTGATTTGAAAAGGTGGTCGGAGTCTCCATATGGAGGGTGTGACACAATTGTGGAGCCTCTAGAGGCATGCAGAGGCGAATTCGAGTTCCGTACCACAACGTCATGCGCCTCCCAAGTTTTGTAACAATGCAGAGGGCTCTGTATATCTCCGTATTGACATGATTCGTTGACGGTAGCCGGGGGTGGTACACCCTGTATAAATACAAACTCACTTCCTTGACAACAGATCTGCACTGCTCCGCGAAGTGCAAGAAGTATGAATGCCCTGACGTCTGTTGAGGCCGTATCACCGTAAATGCTACATGGCCAATGCAAACATCGGATTGACCATGCAACCAGATGCACAATGCACTTCTCACTCCAGAATGCACTTTCCGCCAATTTGTGCAGATTCTGTGTTTCATAACTTCTTCGTGTGAATTGTTTGCATTTAATTGTTAGTGTCGATCAATTCCCCGTAACATATATCACCAGTAGTACATTTACCGTTAATTCCTATGATTTCTAATCTACAATGTTTGTTACTTTGGTTATGGTCACCTATTTTAATGCATTCTATATTATTCCAGCCTTCCTGTTCACATTGTCAGAGTGGACACATTGTTTGCAGAGTTCACAACCTTAGAATAGCAGTGAAGACATTAAAACTATGAAATAACACGTGTTGAATCATGTAGTAAAGAAACAAGTGTTAAACAAATCAAAATATATTTTATATTTAATTTTCTTCAAAGTAGCCATCCTTTACCTTGATGACAGCTTTGCACACTCTTAGCATTTTATCAACCAGCTTCATGAGGTAGTCACCTGGAATGCATTTCAGTTAACAGGTGTGCCTCCTTCAAGACTGTTGGAATAGTATTCCAGGTGAAGAGATTCCAGGCGAATAAAGAAAAACCCTGGAATGAGTAGGTGTGTCCAAACTTTTGACTGATACTGTATATTTACCCCAAAAATATATGGGGGGTTGGAAATGATGCAGACAATTACATTGATGGAAGTTACAATCTGTCTGCAATATTAAAACTGATCTACCCACAACAAAAAAGTAAATGTACATGGTGGTAGGTTGCCTGTGTGGTCCTCTTGTGGTCATTGTACCCCCTTTAAGGTTTAATGTGTATTTTTGTTTGGTTACAGTAGTCTTTGTGGTCCTAGTTTCACAGACACGGTAGTCCTTGTGGTCCTAGTTTCATGGCCACAGTATTCTTTGTGGTCCTAGTTTCATGGCCACAGTATTCTTTGTGGTCCTAATTTCATGGCCACAGTATTCTTTGTGGTCCTAATTTCATGGCCACAGTATTCTTTGTGGTCCTAGTTTCATCGCCACAGTATTCTTTGTGGTCCTAATTTCATGGCCACAGTATTCTTTATGGTCCTAATTTCATGGCCACAGTATTCTTTGTGGTCCTAATTTCATGGCCACAGTATTCTTTGTGGTCCTAGTTTCATGGCCACAGTATTCTTTGTGGTCCTAATTTCATGGCCACAGCATTCTTTGTGGTCCTAATTTCATGGCCACAGTATTCTTTGTGGTCCTAATTTCATGGTCACAGTATTCTTTGTGGTCCTAGTTTCATGGCCACAGTATTCTTTGTGGTCCTAATTTCATGGTCACAGTCATGGTTGTGCTTCACATTTTATGGTCATATTAGTGGTTGTGGGTCCTAGTTTCACCATCACTGTAGTCCTTGTGGTTCTAGTTCCATGGTCACAGTAGTCTTTGTTGTCTCTCGCCTCATTAGAGCCATCTGAGTCACTGTAGTCTAGGCGCACCTTGACCCCATCGCAATGGTATCCTGTACTGTCACAACCATCACAGAGAGGAGGGGCAAACGGGTGGTGCCGAGTGAGAGGGGCCACAGAGAGGGGCCACGTTGTTTCTGTTGTCAGTGAATCATCCCTTTTTGGTTGTGGCTAATTGGAGCGGCAGTAAAACACGATGGGAGTGGAGGAGTCTGTGTGTGTGTCTGTGTGTTTGACTGTCTGTGTGTGTGTGTGTGTGTGTGTGTGTGTGTGTGTGTGTGTGTGTGAGAGAGACTGTGTGTGTGTGTGAGACTGTGTGTGTGGGACTGTGTGTGTCTTCTATCGAGACAGACGGTTACACTGTGTGCAGGGAGGCAAAGAGGAAGAGAGAAAGACAGAGGGAGAGGCAAGGACAGGGAGTGTGTAGAGGAGTTAAATATGGGTGATAGAGAGAGAGATTGAGAGAGATGTAGTTTCTTCCTGTTTTACACTAATAACATTCCAGAGTTCATCTCATGAACAAAACCAAGTTGATTACCACGAGAGTAGTGCACTTCACGTCCTCTACAACCGTAAAGAAAATGGCTTTCCTTTTCTGAATCCTCTCAAGGTCCTTTCTCCTTTTGTTTCCCCCGGTGTTCACCACAGTTTGTACCTCGTTCTCCCTGTGTCTGCACTCTCAAAAGAACTCCAGAATTGATTCCAAGTGCCTAGGCTGGTCCTGGTGTGTTAATCTTTTACCAAGTGTCTGGCACGCTGGCCTTTTTGCAGATCAGTGTGTATGCGTGCGGGCGTGTGAGTGGATGCACTGTAAACCGAGCGTAGGAGTGGATTACTATGTAATGGCATGATGCGTGACACCAAATAATAGTGCTATTATTTTTTACATTTCAAACAATGACTGATGTTCTGGTAGCAGTTTTCATGATAGTGATCCATGTCAATGCAAAATGTGTATATTATCCCATATGGATAATGATTCATCAAAGCGTGTTCTTGTTAGTATGCCCATTGCTCTAGCTGACAGGGGAAGTTATTACGGTTAATTATGATCAGGATAACTAGGATTAATATTATAACAATCTCTCGTGGACAGACGACCTAAAATGAATGGTACTGTGACATCTGTCAAACGACTGTGGGATGCAACGACTAGCAAGAAACTAGTTGTTCCGGTGCTAACGCTTTTCATCATTGTCTATTTTAACGAATCAGGATTTAGTAGGCGTGCGCACCTTTCGGAAATCAGAAGGGGAGGGAACACTTGGCCATAGACTTGCCAGAAACTTGCGGAGGGAGGGGGTGGAGCTGCCGTACAGCTTCCGCTCCTCGTTCCAGTATATTTTCTCATACATTTCCCCCTAGATCCTAATTGAGTATCTGAAGCAATTGTGCACTATTTTAGTTTTGGGTTTCCAGATTAATATAATAGTAACATATTTCATTTAGCATAAGCTTTTATCCAAAATACAGTAGTATATGCATATATTATGCCAGCAGCATACCACCCTACATACCACTGCTTCTGAAGCTAAGCAGGGTTGGTCCTGGTCAGTCCCTGGATGAGAGACCAGATGCTGCTGGAAGTGGTGTTGGATGTCCAGTAGGAGCACTCTTTCCTCTCATCAAAAAAATATCCCAATGCCCCAGGGCAGTGATTGGGGACACTGCCCTGTGTAGGGTGCTGTCTTTCGGATGGGACGTTAAACGGGTGTCCTGACTCTCTGAGGTCATTAAAGATCCCATGGCACCTATCGTAAGAGTAGGGTTGTTAACCCCGGTGTCCTGGCTAAATTCCCAATCTGGCCCTCAAACCGTCCCCTAATAATAATCCTCATCCTCATAGCTCATTCATCCCCCTCCTCTCCCCTGTAACTATTCCCCAGGTCGTTGCTGAAAATGAGAATGTGTTCTCAGTCAACTTACCTGGTAAAATAACAGATAAATAAAAATAAAAATACATATTTTTTGTATAGATGGCCCCAGCAGGAGTTGAACCCATAATCCTGGCATTGCAAGCCACACTATGCCTTACCAACTGAGCCACCCAGGACCACTGCTTGCTTGTGTATCTTGCATATTCCTGACGCACACGTTGGTATGTACATTCTGACAGTTTAAATTACCTTGCTCAAGGCACAAGACTACATCAGCCTGTCTCGCTAACCTGTAGCTAGCATTAGTCACCCTAATAGCCTTGACCACATGCCCAGAATCTCTCCTCTCTCTCTCTCCTCTCTCTCCCCTCACCTCTCTCTCTCTCTCTCTCTCTCTCTCTTTCTGTCTCAGCATTTAGAGTGGTTTCATCTCACTGCATGGCTTATCTCTCTGTCACCTGGAGCAGAGGAAGCTCATTATGATTGCCTTATCCATATGAATCACACACGCACACCACCACCACCACCCTCATCTACCCACCATACACACACACGCCTCCAGCTGGAATGCAGATGTGATGCAGCCATGGCTCCTGTGTGTAGTAATACTGCGTTGTGCCACACCCCCTGCCAGGTCAGAGTGATGGTGTCCCACCCTGGAAGACCAGAGCATCTTTCTCTCATCTGTTTGTGTGTGTGGGTGTGTGTGTGTTTGTGTGTTGTGTTTGTGTGTCTCTCTCTCTCTCCCTCTCTCATCATTATGCTTCTACAGCACTTTTCCTACTTCAAGAATGCAACCCTGTGGAATTTTAAAAGCCCAGGATGGGTTTGGAGGGGTGCGGACGGACGGGTTGGGGGTTGAATATATTTCCGTATAAACTGTCAACCTGTCTGCTTGAGAGACCTACCCATTATTGTTGAGTATTTTCTGGAATTCAGAAGTTTTTTCTCCCCATCTCTTTCTCTCTCTATTTATGCAGTCACGTCAGAAATGATTGTCACCCTTGGTAACGATGAGCAAAAAGAGACTGTATAAAATAAATAATACAAATACTGAGCTACTGTATATTGTATGCTCAAAATTATATTATTTTCTACTAATACAATTGCTCAGATAAAGATATGCTCTTTAACACGTTTTTTTATCTAAAAAGATAAGTGCCAAAATAAAATGATTGATCTCGTTAACATTCTACTTTTTAAAATTATTCTTAGGTTAAGGAGCAATATTGTGGCCTTTTCAAAATGTATTTTTAAATTTCACCTTTATTTAACCAGGTAGGCAAGTTGAGAACAAGTTCTCATTTACAACTGCGACCTGGCCAAGATAAAGCAAAGCAGTCCGACACAAAAAACAACAGAGTTACACATGGAGTAAAACAAACATACAGTCAATAATACAGTAGAAACATAAGTCTATGTACAATGTGAGCAAATGAGGTGAGATAAGGGAGGTAAAGGCAAAAAAAGGCCATGGTGGCGAAGTTAATACAATATAGCAAGTAAAACACTGGAATGGTAGATTTGCAGTGGAAGAATGTGCAAAGTAGAGATAGAGATAATGGGGTGCAAAGGAGCAAAATAAATAAATACAGTAGGGGAAGAGGTAGCTTTTTGGGATAAATTATAGATGGGCTATGTACAGGTGCAGCAATCTGTGAGCTGCTCTGACAGCTGGTGCTTAAAGCTAGTGAGGGAGATAAGTGTTTCCAGTTTCAGAGATTTTTGTAGTTCGTTCCAGTCATTGGCAGCAGAGAACTGGAAGGAGAGGCGGCCTAAGGAAAAATTGGTTTTGGGGGTGACCATAGAGATATACCTGCTGGAGCATGTGCTATAGGTGGGTGCTGCTATGGTGACCAGTGAGCTGACATAAGGGGGAACTTTACCTAGCAGGGTCTTGTAGATGACCTGGAGCCAGTGGGTTTGGCGACGAGTATGATGCGAGGGCCAGCCAACGAGAGCGTACAGGTCACAGTGGTGGGTAGTATATGGGGCTTTGGTGACAAAACGGATGGCACTGTGATAGACTGCATCCAATTTATTGAGTAGGGTATTGGAGGCTCTTTCGTAAATGACATCGCCGAAGTCGAGGATCGGTAGGATGGTCAGTTTTACGAGGGTATGTTTGGCAGCATGAGTGAAGGATGCTTTGTTGCGAAATAGGAAGCCAATTCTAGATTTAACTTTGGATTGGAGATGTTTGATGTGAGTCTGGAATGATAGTTTACAGTCTAACCAGACACCAAGGTATTTGTAGTTGTCCACATATTCTAAGTCAGAACCATCCAGAGTAGTGATGTTGGGCAGGCGGGCAGGAGCAGGCAGCGATCGGTTGAAGAGCATGCATTTAGTTTTACTTGTATTTAAGAGCAATTGGAGGCCACAGAAGGAGAGTTGGATTGCATTGAAGCTCGTCTGGAGGGTTGTTATTAATAAAGTGTCAGAAGAAGGGCCAAAAGTATACAGAATGGTGTCGTCTGCGTAGAGGTGGATCAGAGACTCACCAGCAGCCAGAGCGACATCATTGATGTATACAGAGAAGAGAGTCAGTCCAATAATAGAACCCTGAGGCACCCCCATAGAGACTGCCAGAGGCCTGGACAACAGGCCCTCCGATTTGACACACTGAACTTTATCAGAGAAGTAGTTGGTGAACCAGACGAGGCAATCATTTGAGAAACCAAAGCTATCGAGTCTGCCGATGAGGATGTGGTGATTGACAGAGTCGAAAGCCTTGGCCAGATCAATGAATACGGCTGCACAGTATTGTTTCTTATCGATGGCAGTTAAGATATCGTTTAGGACCTAGAGCGTGGCTGAGGTGCCCCCATGACCAGCTCTGAAACCAGATTGCATAGCAGAGAAGGTATGGTGGGATTCGAAATGGTCGGCAATCTGTTTGTTGACTTGGCTTTCGAAGACCTTAGAAAAGCAGGGTAGGATAGGTATAGGTCTGTAGCAGTTTGGGTCAAGAGTGTCCCCCCCTTTGAAGAGGGGGATGACCGCAGCTGCTTTCCAATTTTGGAAATCTCAGACGACACGAAAGAGAGGTTGAACAGGCTAGTAATAGGGGTTGCAACAATTTCGGCAGACCATTTTAGAAAGAAAGGGTCCAGATTGTGCAGTTCTTTCAGAACATCAGCTGACTGGATTTGGGAGAAGGAGAAATGGGGAAGGCTTGAGCGAGTTGTTGTGGGGGGTGCAGTGCTGTTGACTGGGGTAGGGGTAGCCAGGTGGAAAGCATGGCCAGCCGTAGAAAAATGCTTATTGAAATTCTCAATTATAGTGGATTTATCGGTGGTGACAGTGTTTCCTATCCTAAGTGCAGTGGGCAGCTGTGAGGAGGTGTTCTTATTCTCCATGGACTTTACAGTGTCCCAGAACTATTTTGAGTTTGTGTGCATGAAGCAAATTTCTGCTTGAAAAAGCTAGCCTTGGCTTTTCTAACTGCCTAGCTTCCCTGAAAAGTTGTGTATCACGGGGGCTGTTCGATGCTAATGCAGAACGCCACAGGACGTTTTTGTGTTGGTCAAGGGCAGTCAGGTCTGGCGTGAACCAAGGGCTATATCTGTTCCTGTTTCTTCATTTTTTTGAATGGGGCATGCTTATTTAAGATGGTGAGGAAGGCATTTAAAACAAATAACGAGTTATCCTCTACTGACGGGATGAGGTCAATATCCTTCCAGGATACCCCTGCCAGGTCAATTAGAATGGCCTGCTCGCTGAAGTGTTTCAGGGAGTGTTTGATAGTGATGAGTGGAGGTCGTTTGACCGCTGACCCATTACGGATGCAGACAATGAGGCAGTGATCGCTGAGATCTTGGTTGAAAACAGCAGAGGTGTATTTAGAGGGCAAGTTGGTTAGGATGATATCTATGAGGATGCCCATGTTTACGGCTTTGGGGTGATACCTGGTAGGTTCATTGATAATTTGTGTGCGATTGAGGGCATCAAGCTTAGATTGTCGGATGGCTGGGGTGTTAAGCATGTTCCAGTTTAGGTCACCTAGCAGCACAAGCTCTGAAGATAGATGGGGGGCAATCAGTTCACATGGTGTCCAGAGCACAGCTGGGGGCAGAGGGTGGTCTTTAGCAGGCGGCAACAGTGAGAGACCTGTTTTTAGAGAGATGGATTTTTAAAAGTAGAAGATCAAATCGTTTGGGTACAGACCTGGATAGTAGGACAGAACTCTGCAGGCTATCTCTGCAGTAGATTGCAACACCACCCCCTTTGTCCGTTCTATCTTGTCTGAAAATGTTGTAGTTAGGGATGAAGATTTCAGAATTTTTGGTGGTCTTCCTAAGCCAGGATTCAGACACGGCTTGAACATCCGGGTTGGCAGAGTGTGCTAAAGCAGTGAATAAAACAAACTTAGGGAGGAGGCTTCTAATGTTAACAAGCATGAAACTAAGGCTATTACGGTTACAGAAGTCATCAAAAGACAGCGCCTGGGGAATAGGAGTGGAGCTAGGCACTGCAGGGCCTTTAATGGCTTTAATGGCTTCCTGTCTTATTGGGGGTATAGAAATTAGGTAACATGCATGTCAAATCCATTTGTCACGGGGAAAGGAAAAAACTCACAAATGAAAATAGACAAATGGTTGTTGACTTTTATAAAACAGGCAATGGGTACAAAAAACTACTGAAAAACCAAATATACCACTTACCACTATTAGCGCAGCAGTTAAGAAGTTTAAAAGTCACTGGAACAGTAGTAATCTTGCCTGGTAGAGTGTATCTTTACCCAAGGCGGTCTTGGGTAAAAAAAATAAAAAGTTCAAGGGCCACAGTTGGAGAATGACAGAACTTTGACGTTTCTTACGGTCACCAAGTCTCCATATCTACAATTAGACGCCACCTCCATGCCAATAGGCTATTTGAAAGGATTGCCATAAAAAGCCTTTGTTGAGAGCAACCAACAAAATGTAAACTCCTGGATTTTGTCAATGGCATTGGCATTTGGATTGGAACCGGGTACTATGGTCAGATGAGACAAATTAGAGCTCATGGGCCCCACACACCAGTGGTGGGTTTGACGTCGAAAGAAGGAGGCATATGCAGAAAATAAACTCATAAACTACTGTATATAATAATAATAACAATGATCATAATAATAATAATACTGAATTTAATATACATGTGTCATCAGATCAGATAGTTTTTCGTCTTGCTGCTGAAGGGAGATGGACCTGGAATAGCAAAGGGTGCATGTGGGCCAGGAGGGTAGGATGAGGTCAGACAGATACTTTGGTCCAGAGTTGTAGATACCTTGGTAGATGTGAACCAGGATTTTAAACTCAATGTGTGAGCATATGAGGAGCCAGTGGAGGTTGATCCGCACTGGAGTGATGTGCTCACGGGGGGAGGTGCGGATGAGGACACGTACAGCACAGTTCTGGACATAAGATGGCGCCAGAGAGGAAGGCAGATGTTGTTTGTTTACGTATTTTGTACATAATGTTACCGCTACCGTCTCTTATGACCGAAAATAACTTCTAGACATCAGGACTGCGATTACTCACCACGGACTAGCAGAATCCGATGCGAAGGATATACTGCTTTCTCGGGAACGGGCCCAGATCTCTGTGATTTGCTTGAAGAGGAGGCAGAGAAAAAGGGGCCAAAGGGCGGGCTGCCTTCTGAGAATTCGTAGGCAATCGAATAAACCCCCAATTCCGTCCATTCTGCTAGCAAACGTGCAATTTTTGGAGAATAAAATCGACGAGCTATGCGGAAGATTAAACTATCAACGGGACATTAAAAACTGTAACATCTTATGCTTCGCGAGTCGTGGCTAAACGACGACACTATCAACATACAGCTGGCTGGTTACATGCTGAGTAGTAGTAGTATAGAACAGCGGTGTCTGGTAAGACAAGGGGCGGCGGACTATGTAATTTTGTAAATAACAAGGAAGTCTCGGGCTATTGCTCGCCTGAGGTAGAGTACCTCGTGATAAGCTGTAGACCACACTATCTACCTAGAGAGTTTTCATCTGTATTTTCTGTAGCTGTTCACATAACACCACACTCAAAGCCTGGCACTAAGACAGCATTTACTGAGCTGTATTCCGCCATAAACAAACAAGAAAATGCTCACCCAGAGGCGGTGCTCCTAGTAGCCGGGGACTTTAATTCAGGGAAACTTAAATCCGTTTTAGCAATTTTCTATCAGTACGTTAAATGTGCAACCAGAGGAAAATAACTCTGGACCACCTGTACTCCAAACACAGAGATGCATACAAAGCTCTCCCTTGCCCTCCATTTGGCAAATCTGACCATAATTCTATCCTCCTGATTCCTGCTTACAAGCAAAAATTAAAGCAGGAAGCACCAATGACTAGATCAATACAAAAGTGGTCAGATGAAGCAGATGCTAAGCTACAGGACTGTTTTGCTAGAACAGACTGGAATATGTTCCGGGATTCCTCCGATGGCATTGAGGAGTACGCCACATCAGTCATTGGCTTCATCAATAAGTGCATTGATGATGTCCTTCCCAAAGTGACCATACGTACATACCCCAACCAGAAGCCATGGATTACAGGCAGCATCCGCACTGAGCTAAAGGCTAGAGCTGCCGCTTTCAAGGAGCGAGACTCTAACCCGGAAGCTTATAAGAAATATCGCAATGCCATCCGCCGAACCATCAAACAGGCAAGCATCAATATAGGACTAAGATCCAATCGTCCTACACCGGCTCTGACACTCGTCCGATATGGCAGGGCTTGCAAACCATTACAGACTACAAAGGGAAGCACAGCCGAGAGTTTCCCAGTGACACGAGCCTACCAGACGAGCTAAACTACTTCTATGCTTGCTTCAAGGTAAATAACACTGAAACATGCATGAGAGCACCAGCTGTTCCGGAAGACTGTGTGATCACTCTCTTCGCAGCGCATGTGAGTAATACCTTTAAACAGGTCAACATTCACAAGGCCGCAGGTCCCGACGGATTACCAGGACGTGTACTGCAAGCATGTGCTGACCAACCTCTCCCTGTCTGAGTCTGTAATACCAACATGTTTTAAGCAGACCATCATAGTGCCTGTGCCCAAGAACACTAAGGTAACCTGCCTAAATGACTACCAACCCGTAACACTCAAGTCTGTAGCCATGAAGTGCTTTGAAAGGCTGGTCATGGCTCACATCAACACCATTATCCCAGAAACCCTAGACCCACTCCAATTTGCATACCACCCCAATAGATCCACAGATCTACTCTCTGTTGTTGTCATCTATGCATAGTCACCTCAATAACTTTATCTACATGTACATACTACCTCAACTAACTGGTGCCCCCGCACATTGACTCTCTCTTTTATGAAATTCAGTGAGGAGGATCGTCCTCCCCTTTCTCCTCTGAGGAGCCTCCACTGGTCCAAATGGGATGAGATAAAGGCTCAGATAAGTCGCTCAGATGCAGGCAAGGTCAAATTCTGTAGATGTAACAATTAAACTTTGGTCACACTTTTGATGTCGGCCTCAAACGAGAGCTAACTATCAAGTATCACATCCAGGTTGCGAACCTCACTGGACCTTGACACCATCAATATTGAGGCTGTAGCTGCTGATGTTGTTTAACTGCAGGAAACTCAGCTGCATCCACACTTTGATGTCCTGCAGGCAACTGACCAGGAGTGCAATGGCATTGGCAGTGGCAGTGGCAGTGGAGACATATAGCTGAGTTTCGTCAGAATAAAGGTGAAAGACCAGTCCATGTTTCCTCGAGATGTTTCCCAGTGGAAGCATGTAGATACAAAATAGTAGTGGCCCTAGGTCTGTGCCTTGAGGGACTCCTGGTGGACCACCACTGTGTCTGACCTACTAGGTCCGGGGGCTACAATCTGGGAGCGATCAGTGAGATAGGACAAGAACCAGTCCAGGACAGTGTCTGACAGGCCCAGGAGCTTCTTCATACAGTCCAGCAGAATGGCATGGATGACCGTGTCAAATGCTGCACTGATGTCCAGCAGTATGAGAATGCTGGCAGTTCCAGAGTTTGCATTCATGAGGTCATTGGTGACCCTTACCCGGTCAGTCTCTGTGCTGTGTCTAGTTCTGAAACCCAACTGGATGGGCTCTAGTAGGTTGGCCAGATGGTGTTGGAGTTTTATAGACACAGGACATTCAAGGAGCTTACTCGGGAAGGGCAGGTTGGAGATAGGCCTGTAGTTCTGGAGATTGTCATGGTCAGATCAAGGCTTTTTGAGTACTGGTGTGACTGCAGCGAGTTTGACCTGAGGAGGGACACATCCAGTGGTGAGGGACTTGTTGATGATTTCTGTGAAGAAAGGCTCCAGAGCAGGTAAGCAGGTCTTGACAAGGAAGGTGGTGATTGGGTCAAATTAACAAGTGGTGGGCCTCATTGTCCAAACCAGCTTGGTTACATCAGCTGCAGTGACTGTGGTGAAGGTGGCGAACCATGACTCAGGGAGTGGAGGACTAGGCATATCAACTACAGGGGCTGAAGAGGACAAAAGGGTGTTATTGATGTTTTCAATTTTGCTTTGGAAGAAACAAAGGTATTGATTGCACTCTTCTGGGGAGGCTGAGGTAGCAGAATTGTTCACAGATTGGATGAGCACTGCCGTTGCTAATCAGTTGGGAGTTACAGGTTGTCTGATCTGCATTTAAGACCTGTTTATAGTCTTTGTCTTTCTGATGTTGCTCATACATCTTCAACATGTACAGTTAGCCAAGTTTTCTAGACGATGTCCAGTTGCTTTGGGAGAGCATAGGTCCTCAGTGTACCAGGGAGAAGATTTGGAGAAAGACACCAGACAGGTTTTCAAAGGAACAACTTAATCCAGTATGGAGTATTATTAAGCCACAGCGTCACCAACTGGCAGTTTGGAGATAGATTCAGTAAGCTGGGCTGTGTTTACAGTTTTGTGTCAAGTGGGTAGAGGAATATCTAGGTTGAAGGTGATGGGTTTGTGCTCAGACAGCCCTGACACATTCCATCCAGTTTTGCCAGATCCACGCCTGAGGTACAGACCAGGTCCAGTGTATGGCCTTTGTTGTGGGTGGAAAAGTCCACATGCTGTTGGAGTCCAAAGTTGTCCAGGATATCAGCCAGGCCAGTAGAGAGAATGCAGTCAGAGGAGTCGACATATACTGCATGTTGAAATCTCCAAGCGCCAGCATAGCAGGGCACAAGGGGCTCAGGAGTGTTAGTAGCTCAGATAGTTCAGAAATGAAGTCAGAGTTGAGCTTAGGAGGCCGATAAATCATGTACATCAATGTGGTGGTGGATCTTTGATGTTATGGGGCTGTTTTCTTCCACTTGTTCTGATGCCCTTGTAAAGGTCAACAGCATTGTGAACTCTACCAAGTACCAGAACATTTTAGCCAAAAACCTGGTCCCCTCTGCCAGGAGGCTGAAACTTGGACGCAAGGGCATTTTCCAGCAAGATAATGACCCCAAGAACACATCAAAATCCACAACTAAATTGTTAATTAACCACAAAATAAACATTTTGCAATGACCATCTCAAATCAAATCAAATCAAATGTATTTATATAGCCCTTCGTACATCAGCTGATATCTCAAAGTCCTGTACAGAAACCGAGCCTAACACCCCAAACAGCAAGTAATGCAGGTGTAGAAGCACAGTGGCTAGGAAAAACTCCCTAGAAAGGCCAAAACCTAGGAAGAAACCCAGAGAGGAACCAGGCTATGTGGGGTGGCCAGTCCTCTTCTGGCTGTGCCGGGTGGAGATTATAACAGAATATGGAAAAGATGTTCAAATGTTCATAAATGACCAGCATGGTCAAATAACAATAATCACAGGCAGAACAGTTGAAACTGGAGCAGCAGCACGGCCAGGTGGACTGGGGACAGCAAGGAGTCATCATGTTAGGTAGTCCTGAGGCATGGTCCTAGGGCTCAGGTCCTCCGAGAGAGAAAACAAAAGAGAGAAAGAGAGAATTAGGGAGAGCATACTAAAATTCACACAGGACACCGGATAGGACAGGAGAAGTACTCCAGATATAACAAACTGACCCTAGCCCCCCGACACATAAACTACTGCAGCATAAATACTGGAGGCTGAGACAGGAGGGGTCAGGAGACACTGTGGCCCCATCCGATGACACTCCCAGACAGGGCCAAACAGGAAGGATATAACCACACCCACTTTGCCAAAGCACAGCCCCCACACCACTAGAGGGATATCTTCAACCACCAACTTACCATCCTGAGACAAGGCCGAGTATAGCCCACAAAGATCTCCGCCACGGCACAACCCAAGGGTGTGCGCCAACCCAAACAGGAAGATCACGTCAGTGACTCAACCCACTCAAGTGACGCACCTCTCCTAAGGACGGTATGAAAGAGCCCTAGTAAGCCAGTGACTCAGCCCCTGTAATAGGGTTAGAGGCAGAGAATCCCAGTGGAAAGAGGGGAACCGGCCAGGCAGAGACAGCAAGGGTGGTTCGTTGCTCCAGAGCCTTTCCGTTCACCTTCACACTCCTGGACCAGACTACACTCAATCATATGACCCACTGAAGAGATGAGTCTTCAGTAAAGACTTAAAGGTTGAGACCGAGTTTGCATCTCTCACATGGGTAGGCAGGAGAAAGCCCTGCCTCCAGCTGTTTGCTTAGAAATTCTAGGGACAATTAGGAGACCTGCATCTTGTGACCGTAGCGTACGTGTAGGTATGTACGGCAGGACCAAATCAGAGAGATAGGTAGGAGCAAGCCCATGTAATGCTTTGTAGGTTAGCAGTAAAACCTTGACATCAGCCCTTGCCTTGACAGGAAGCCAGTGTAGGGAGGCTAGCACTGGAGTAATATGATCAAATATTTTGGTTCTAGTTAGGATTCTATCAGCCGTATTTAGCACTAACTGAAGTTTATTTAGTGTTTTATCCGGGTAGCCGGAAAGTAGAGCATTGCAGTAGTCTAACCTAGAAGTAACAAGAGCATGGATTAATTTTGCTGCATAATTTTTGTACAGAAAGTTTCTGATTTTTGCAGTGTTACGTAGATGGAAAAAAGCTGTCCTTGAAACAGTCTTGATATGTTCGTCAAAAGAGAGATCAGGGTCCAGTGTAACGCCGAGGTCCTTCACAGTTTTATTTGAGACGACTGTACAACCATTAAGATTAAATGTCAGATTCAACAGAAGATCTCTTTGTTTCTTGGGACCTAGAACAAGCATCTCTGTTTTGTCCGAGTTTAAAAGTAGAAAGTTTGCAGCCATCCACTTCCTTATGTCTGAAACACATGCTTCTAGCGAGGGCAATTTTGGGGCTTCACCATGTTTCTCAGTCTCCGGAAAACCTGTGGTTTGAATTGAAGAGGGCAGTCCATGAGCGCAGACCGAATGATATCAAGTTTCTACTATAAAATAAGATAATTTCCCCAAAAAATTGAGCTCAGTACTGTACAACCATTAAGATTAAATGTCAGATTCAACAGAAGATCTCTTTGTTTCTTGGGACCTAGAACAAGCATCTCTGTTTTGTCCGAGTTTAAAAGTAGAAAGTTTGCAGCCATCCACTTCCTTATGTCTGAAACACATGCTTCTAGCGAGGGCAATTTTGGGGCTTCACCATGTTTCTCAGTCTCCGGAAAACCTGTGGTTTGAATTGAAGAGGGCAGTCCATGAGCGCAGACCGAATGATATCAAGTTTCTACTATAAAATAAGATAATTTCCCCAAAAAATTGAGCTCAGTATTTGTATTTATTTGACAAAGTATTTTTTACTCATCTTTATCAAGGCTGCCGATCATTTCAGATGTGACTGTATATACAGTATCTACCTCTTTGTACATGCACAAAGTACGATGCAAATCAATTTTATGTGAGAGGAGAGAGGAGTCGTTATAGTATCAGCCATGTATAGATGTCACCCAGTATAAATATCAGCCATGAAGCACCACAGGTTCATTTTAATATGTCAACCATTCCACTGCTGAATCAGGGTTTTGTGTACAGTGTTATGACACTAATGATAACATCACCCTACACTGTGTTCTACAACGTGTGTTTACCCTCCTACATGGCCTTTTATCCACTGTGAGTGTTCTTGTTGTGAGCATGCAGTTTAGGGTGATGAATTACCTGGCTGCGCCTTAGAGAGATAGTTCTACCTGGTCTCACCTCAACCGAGGAGACTTCCAACAACAGCTCTGTGTGTGAACAGAAACAACGGTAGCAAATTAAAAAGTCACAACAGAACCTTGTATCTCCCTAAAGATGCTTGGTTTTGCTTTGATAGGTAACCTGTTAACCTTGCTTTGATAGGTGGCCTGTTAAAATTTGAACAATCTTGGTGAGGCAGTGCCGAAAAATTGCCCATTTGGACTAAAATGGTGACTGGAGGCATTATTATTTTCAGACTTCATTGTTTCAAAATATTCAGAATCCTCACTTCAATTCGGTCTGGTTGGATGAAAATGCAGGGAAAGAAAGCTTTCTACCTCTGCAGCTGACATTGCATTTGCAAAGCTACCGTAACAGTGTGTCTTTTTACCTAATTTTCACTTTCCTACATCTACAGTCCCCAGAGAGGCTGGGGGAGAAAATGAGACAGTGAAAGACGGAGAGATGGAGAGACAAAGCTAAGCTAGAGAGATAATGACAGAGTGAGAGAGAAGTTAAAGCGATAGAGAGACAAAGGGATTGATGGATGCTAAAGCAAGGCGAAACACAGAGGCTGATGCTGGCCATTTATCCTGTGTGTGAGCTGAGACAGTGACAGCTGAGGGAGACGGTAGGACATAATGTGTGTGTGTGTGTGTGTGTGTGTGTGTGTGTGTGTGTGTGTGTGTGTGTGTGTGTTACTGCGCCTCTATGGATCATTAGCATTCATGAATGTGTTCTGATCAGGTTACGAACAAGGTCCCTATGGGTTAATGACTGAGCTGTTAATTATTTCTGTTAAGCCAGCCTCTTCCGCTGCCAACTTCCCTTAATTGGCCAGTACAAGCTGTTGGTCAATAGGTGTTATTATTATTTTTTCTAATCAATGGAGTCCTCACCCTATGGCCAACTATGGAGAGTAGGATTGATTCAGGATATTTTAGGAGGTTAGAGAGGGCACCTGAACTGGTGTGATTGATAGTAATGATTTTATAAACGAATCTCAGGCCAATGTCAATACTGCAGGTTACCCACTGCAATACTGATATTCTCTGCCTATGCACAATCTAAGGCTGTCTCAAATGGCACCCTATTCCCAATATAGTGTACTACTTTAGGGATTACTTTTTATATAGGGAATGGGGTGTCATTTGGGATGTGCACAGAGAATTATGATGCAGTTATTTCATGGGTAACTAATTATATTAAGGTCCCTATTATAAACACTATTGTCCTTAAATTGCCTTTTTTGTCAGCATGCTCAGCTAGCTGATGCTAAAACAGCCCATTGGATTCTGTGAAAATGCGACGCCTATCACTGGGGCGAGTTGCTGCCGGAAAGTGTTGGAATCCAATGGGCTGCTTTAGCATTAGCTGACCTAGCATGCTGATGAAAAAGGCAGTTTCATTACAACAGTATTCATAAATGCGTACATGACTATTTAGAGATGGATTATTGACATTTACAAAGGTAGGAACAATGATTAATACATGGTAAGTAAACTCTATACAAACGGTTTATAATGGTTCACTAAGCGACCTTAATGTAAAAAGTTACCATTTCACGGAGAGCTCATGGGTGGTTCAAATTCCAGGTTCTTGCAGACACATAAATGTAAGTCAACATGGAATGAAATACGTGTGTAACACTACAGCATGCCTAGTTGGATTAGAGTCAAGTGATCTACTGTATCGTGTTGTACCAGTACATACCTGTGAGTTCAGTGACGCTAGAAAGATTAGTGCCTTGCTAGATTGTGAATGGGTCCGAATTAAACAGCTGCTTTCTCAGGCAGACAGACAGAGGAGACAGACAGTGAGACAGACCGACAGACAAGATAGGCATGCATTTCAGTCATTTAGCAGACGCTCTTATCCAGAGCGATTTACAATTACAGCATTAATCTTAAAATAGGTTGCGACATCACAATTGTGTCAAGTACATTTTCCCCCAAGAAAGTATTTATCCGCAAAGTCAGTGCTAGCGGTGGGGTATGTTATTGGTATTTATTAGGATCCCAATTAGCCACTGCAAAAGCATCAACTACACTTCCTGGGGTCCACATGAAACATGAGAGTATGTGGTGAAGACACAGATCTTCTCCACGCCACCTGTTTAGGAGCGACCTGTCAGGCAGGATGCAATCCAGGAGTGTGCAGAGCCTGAGACGCCCAACCCCCAGAGGGTGGAGAGGAGGATCTGACGTGTCATGGTGTCGAAGGCTGCAGATCGATCTAAGAGAATGAGAACAGAGGAGAGAGAGTCAACTTTGGCAGAGGGGAGAGCCTCTGTGACACAGATGAGAGCGGTCTCAGTTTAGTAGGCTGTCTTGAAGCCTGTCTGGTTAGGGTCAAGAAAATCCTTCTGAGAGATGTATTGAGAGAGTTGGTCAGAGACAGCACAGTGTTTTGGAAAGAAAAGAAAGATGTTTTTGATATCAGAGGGGTCGATTGATATATTTTTTTTTTGTGGAGGGGAGCAACTCTGGCCTTCTTGCAGCCTGAGGGTCAGGGAAGACAGTTGTCAAGGATGAGTTGATGAGGGATATGAGGAATGGGAGAAGGTCTCCAGAGATGGTCTGGAGAAGGGAGGAGGGGATGGGGTCAAGTGAGCAGTTCGTCGCAAGATTTCATCTGGAGATTGAAAGAGGTCAAGGCGTAGGGTAGTTGGACCAGTGGATTCTGTAGTCTGAGTGAATGACAAGCAGATGTCGTCAACCTTTTTTTAAAGTGGTTGACAAAGTCGTCCGCAGACAGGGAGGGGCTGGAGGATTAGGCAGAGAAGAAAAAGTAGAGAGGAGTTTCCCAGGGTTGGGTTGGAAGCGGAAGCTTAAAATTTAGCGTGATAGAAAGCAGCTTTAGCAGTGGATAGAGAGGAAGAGAAGGTAGAGAGGAGGGAGTGGATGGATGATAGGTCCTCCAGAAGTTTCTGTTTCCTCATTTCATCTCAGCTGCCCGCAGCCCTGTTATGTTAACATGCAGTGAGTCACTCAGCTACCGAGTGGGAAGCGAAGGTCGGGCCGGAAAGGGAAAAATGAGAGTCAAAGGATACAGAAAGGGAGGAGAGTAGGGTCGAAATGGCAGAGTCAGGAGAGAGGAGGGAGAAGGATTTACCAAATAGAAGAGAGGATAGGACCGAAGAGGACAGAGTAGCGGGAGAGAGAGAGCGAAGATTCTGGCAGCGCATACCAATCTGGGTAGGGGCTGAGTGGGGAGGGTTTGAGGAGAGATGGAGAGAAAAGGAAACAAAGTATTGATCAGAGGCATGGGGGGTGTTGCAGTGAGCTTAGTAGAACAGCCTCTGGTCAAGATGAGGTTAAACGTATTGCCTGCCTTGTGACTGGAAAAGAAGGAGGTCATAAGAGGACAGGAGTGAAAAGAAAGAGATGGAAAGAAATGAATTGAAGTCATGCGTTGGGAGGTTAAAGTCGTCCAGTACGAGTGGTGAGCCATCATCAGGAAATGAGCTCATCAAGGTGTCAAGCTTATTGAGGAACTCTCCAAGGGCACCTGGTGGACGATAGATGACAACAATGTTAAGCTTGAGTGGACAAGCTCTGGACAGGCGAGAGAGGAGGCGAAGAGGGGCTGGTAGGTTAGTGGTTAGAGCTTTGGACTAGTAACCGAAAGGTTGCAGGATCGAGTCACTGAGCTGGCAAGGTAAAAATCTGTCATTCTGCCCCTGTTCAAGGAAGTTAACTCACTGTTCCTAGGCTGTCATTGAAAATAAATAGGTAAATAATAATAAGAGAAAATCTCCAAACACACCTCCCAGCACTGATTGGTGATTGCCTGGCAGAGGTGAAGAAAACACCCCCTACAATACAACACTCCCACAAATTAGCAAGACCGCTACCAAGAGCTGTTACACAAATTAGCCTGAAACTAATCCAAGTCCACAACGACAGTCACAAGTATAGTAAATCCGTCAAGCAGATATTGTACGTTGACCAACTGCAAACATTTGAGGACACCTGATAAACCTTGCTTTTACTTATATGGCTTTGTTTCTCTTTCTCTCTCTGAATGTGTGCGTGTGTGTACGTGTGTGTGCAGGCCAATGATGCCTCGGGGAACACCTGGAACTGGCTCTACTTCATCCCCCTCATCATCATCGGATCCTTCTTCATGCTCAACCTGGTCCTGGGTGTCTTATCAGGGTAAGTCTGACCGAAGACACACACACACACAAACACGCAGTCACTCACACTCTCACTCACTCACACATTCACTCACACCCAAGACATACTGTATTCCTACGGTTGTAGACATAGGGTCTATAGGGAGGCATGGACTTCACTTAACATACAAACCACCCTTTTTATTAGCTAGGACAGGATGACAACTAGAGCCACGTTCCCCTATACTGAACCACTCTATTGACAGGGTAAGTAGTGGGGGAGGTGTTTGTGGGGATAAAATGTGCGTGTACGTGTGTGTGCTTGTGCTCATGTACAGTGCATTTGGAAATTATTCAGACCCCTTGACTTTTTCCACAATTTGTTACGTTACAGCCTTATTCTAAAATGTGTTACATTGTTTTTCTCCCCCAATAACCAATTATGACAAAGCAAAACAGATTTTTAGATAAAAAAAAAAAAGAAATCTGAAATATTACATTTACATAAGTGTTCAGACCCTTTACTCAGTACTTTATTGAAGCACCTTTGGCAGAGATTACAGTCTTGAGTCTTCTTGGGTATGACGCTACAAGCTTGGCACATCTGTATTTGGGGAGTTTCTCTCATTCTTCTCTCCAGATCCTCTCAAGCTCTGTCAGGTTGGACGGGGAGTGATGCTGCACAGCTATTTTCAGGTCTCTCCAGAGATGTTTAATTGGGTTCAAGTCCAGGCTCTGGCTGGGCCACTCAAGGACATTCAGAGACTTGTTCCGAAGCCAGTCCTGCATTGTCTTGGCTGTGTGCTTAGGGCAGTTGTCCTGTTGAAAGGTGCACCTTCGCCCCAGTCTGAGGTCCTGAGTGCTCTGGAGCAGGTTTTCATCAAGGATCTCTCTGTACTTTGCTCTGTTCATCTTTCCCTCGATCCTGACTAGTCTCCCAGTCCCTGCCACTGACAAACATCCCCTCAGCATGATGCTGCCACCACCATGCTTCACCGGAGGGATGGTGCCAGGTTTCCTCCAGATGTGACGCTTGGCATTCAGGCCAAAGAGTTCCATCTTGGATATATCAGACCAGAGAATCTTGTTTTTCATTGTCTGAGAGTACTACAGGTGCCTTTTGGCAAACTCCAAGTGGGCTGTCATGTGCATTTTACTGAGGAGTGGCTTCCGTCTGGCCACTCTACCATAAAGGCCTGATCGGTGGAGTGCTGCAGATATAGTTGTCCTTCTGGAAGGTTTTCCCATCTCCACAGAGGAACTCTGGAGCTCTGTTAGAGTGACAATCGGGTTCTTGGTCACCTCCCTGACCAAGGCCCTTCTCCCCCGATGGCTCAGTTTGGCCGGGAGGCCAGCTCTAGGAGGAGTCTTGGTAGTTCCAAATGTCTTCTATTTAAGAATGTTGGAGGCCATTAGGTTATTGGGGACCTTCAATGCTGCAGACATTTTTTGGTACCCTTCCCCAGATCCGTGCCTTTACACGATCCTGCTTGGTTTTTGCTCTGACATGCACTGTCAACTATGGGACCTTCAACTGAATGTCCAATCAACTGAATATACCAATTAAGTTGTAGAAACATCTCAATGATGATCAATGGAAACATGATGCACCTGAGCTCAATTTCGAGTCTCATAGCAAAGGGTCTTAATACTTAATACTTATCTAAATAAGGTATTTTTGTTTTCAAATCAAAATCAAATGAAATGTATTTATATAGCCCTTCGTACATCAGCTGATATCTCAAAGTGCTGTACAGAAACCCAGCCTAAAACCCCAAACAGCAAGCAATGCAGGTGCAGAAGCACGGTGGCTAGGAAAAACTCCCTAGAAAGGCCAAAACCTAGGAAGAAACCTAGAGAGGAACCTGTCACGTCCTGGTCTTAGTATTTTGTGTTATCTTTACTATTTTGGTCAGGCCAGGGTGTGACATGGGTTTTTTATGTGGTGTGTTTTGTCTTGGGGTTTTGTTAGGTATTGGGTTTGTGGCTTAGTGGGGGTATCTAGCATAGTCTATGGCTGTCTGGAGTGGTTCTCAATCAGAGGCAGGTGTTTATCGTTGTCTCTGATTGGGAACCATATTTAGGCAGCCATATTCTTTGAGTGTTTTGTGGGTGATTGTTCCTGTCTTTGTGTTTGTTCTCACCAGATAGGCTGCTTAGGTTTTCTCACGTTTATTGTTTTGTTAGTTTGTTCATGTGTAGTTTCTTCATTAAAGAACCATGAATAACAACCATGCTGAGTTTTGGTCCGCCTCTACTTCACCTCAAGAAAACCATTACAGAACCAGGCTATGAGGGGTGGCCAGTCCTCTTCTGGCGGTGCCGGGTGGAGATTATAACAGAACATGGCCAAGATGTTCAAATGTTGATAAATGACCAGCATGGTCAAATAATAATTATCACAGGTAGAACAGTTGAAACTGGAGCAGCAGCACGACCAGGTGGACTGGGGACAGCAAGGAGTCATCATGCCAGGTAGTCCTGAGGCATGGTCCTAGGGCTCAGGTCCTCTGAGAGATAGAAAGAGAGAATTAGAGAGAGCATACTTCAATTCACATAGGACACTGGATAAGACAGGATAAGTACTCCAGATATAACAAACTGACCCTAACAAACTGACCCTAGCCCCCCGACACATAAACTACTGCAGCATAAATACTGGAGGCTGAGACAGGAGGGGTCAGGAGACACTGTGGCCCCATCCGATGATACCCCCGGACAGGGCCAAACAGGAAGGATATAACCCCACCCACTTTTCCAAAGCACAGCCCCCACACCACTAGAGGGATATCTTCAACCACCAACTTACCATCCTGAGACAAGGCTGAGTATAGCCCACAAAGATCTCCACCACGGCACAACCCAAGGGGGGGCACCAACCCAGACAGGAAGATCACATCAGTGACTCAACCCACTCAAGTGACGCACCCCTCCTAGGGACGGCATGAAAGAGCACCATTAAGCCAGTGACTCAGCCCCTGTAATAGGGTTAGAGGCAGATAATCCCAGTGGAGGGAGGGGAACCGGCCAGGCAGAGACAGCAAGGGCGGTTCGTTGCTCCAGAGCCTTTCCATTCACCTTCACACTCTTGAGCCAGACTACACTCAATCATATGACCCACTGAAGAGATGAGTCTTCAGTAAAGACTTAAAGGTTGAGACCAAGTTTGCGCCTCTCACATGGGTAGGCAGACCATTCCATAAAAATGGAGCTCTATAGGAGAAAGCCCTGCCTCCAGCTGTTTGCTTAGAAATTCTAGGGACCATTAGGAGGCCTGCGTTTTATGACCGTAGCGTACGTGTAGATATGTACGGCAGGACCAAATCAGAGAGATAGGTAGGAGCAAGCCCATGTAATGCTTTGTAGGTTAGCAGTAAAACCTTGAAATCAGCCTTTGCCTTGACAGGAAGCCAGTGTAGGGAGGCTAGCACTGGAGTAATATGATCAAATATTTTGGATCTAGTCAGGATTCTAGCAGCCGTATTTAGCACTAACTGAAGTTTATTTAGTGCTTTATCCGGGTAGCCGGAAAGTAGAGCATTGCAGCAGTCTAACCTAGAAGTAACAAGAGCATGGATTAATTTTGCTGCATAATTTTTGTACAGAAAGTTTCTGATTTTTGCAGTGTTACGTAGATGGAAAAAAGCTGTCCTTGAAACAGTCTTGATATGTTCGTCAAAAGAGAGATCAGGGTCCAGAGTAACGCCGAGGTCCTTCACAGTTTTATTTGAGACGACTGTACAACCATTAAGATTACTTGTCAGATTCAACAGAAAATCTCTTTGTTTCTTGGGACCTAGAACATATCTCTGTTTTGTCCGAGTTTAAAAGTAGAAAGTTTGCAGCCATCCACTTCCTTATGTCTGAAACACTGGCTTCTAGCGAGGGCAATTGAAATGTACAGCTGTGTGTCATCTGCAAAGCAGTGAAAGTTAACATTGTGTTTTCGAATTGCATCCCCAAGAGGGAAAATATATAGTGAAAACAATAGTGGTCCTAAAACGGAACCTTGAGGAATACCGAAATTTACAGTTGATTTGTCAGAGGACAAACCATTCACAAAGACAAGCTGATATCTTTCCGACAGATAAGATCTAAACCGGGCCAGAACTTGTCCCTGTAGACCAATTTGGGTTTCCAATCTCTCCAAAAGAATGTGGTGATCGATGGTATCAAAAGCAGCACTAAGGTTTAGGAGCACGAGGACAGATGCAAAGCCTCGGTCTGATGCCATTAAATGGTAATTTACCACCTTCACAAGTGCAGTCTCAGTGCTATGATGGGGTCTAAAACCAGACTGAAGCATTTCGTATACATTGTTTGTCTTCAGGAAGGCAGTGAGTTGCTGCGCAACAGCCTTTTCAAAAAAATTTGAGAGGAATGGAAGATTCGATATAGGCCGATAGTTTTTTATATTTTCTGGGTCAAGGTTTGGCTTTTTCAAGAAAGGCTTTATTACTGCCACTTTTAATGAGTTTGGTACACATCCGGTGGATAGAGAGCCGTTTATTATGTTCATCATATGAGGGCCAAGCACAGCAAGCAGCTCTTTCAGTAGTTTAGTTGGAATAGGGTCCAGTATGCAGCTTGAAGGTTAAGAGGCCATGATTATTTTCACCATTGTGTCAATAGATAGAGTACTAAAACACTTGAGTGTCTCTCTTGATCCTAGGTCCTGGCAGAGTTGTGCAGACTCAGGACAACTGAGCTTTGAAGGAATACACAGATTTAAAGAGGATTCCGTAATTTGCTTTCTAACAATCATATTTTCCTCAAATAAGTTCATGAATGTATTACTACTGATGTGAAAGCCATCCTCTCTTGGGGAATGCTGTTTTTTAGTTAGCTTTGCGACAGTATCAAAAAAGGAATTTCGGATTGTTCTTATTTTCCTCAATTAAGTTGGAAAAATAGGATGATCGAGTAGCAGTAAGGGCTCTTCGATACTGCACGGTACTGTCTTTCCAAGCTAGTCGGAAGACTTCCAGTTTGGTGTGGCGCCATTTCCGTTCCAATTTTCTGGAAGCTTGCTTCAGAGCTCGGGTATTTTCTGTATACCAGGGAGCTAGGGGTGCAACTGCATCTAGGGTTTTCAATATTTCTATAAATGTGCAAACATTTCTAAAAACCTCTTTTCACTTTGTCATTATGGGGTATTGTGTGTCGACTGATAAGGAAAAAAATATTACATCCATTTTAGAATAAGGCTTTAACGTAACAAAATGTGGAAAAGGTCAAGGGGTCTGAGTACTTTCGAATGCACTGTATATACACTCACTGGTCAGTTTGTTAGGCACACCCATCTAGTACCGGGTCCGACATCCATTTGACTCCAGAACAACCTGACTTCTTCGGGACATTCTACAAGGTGTCGGAAACATTCCACAGCTGACGCAATGGTATCACGCAGTTGCTGCGGATTGGACGATGGGACATTCATGCTGCCAACAGCCAATTCTATCTCATACCAAAGATGCTCTATTAGGCTAATGTCTGGGGACTGAGCAGGCTACTCAAGTAACTGAGTTCGCTGTGATGTTCCTGGTGATGTTTTTCCACTCCTCAATTGCCCAGTGTTTGTGATCGGGGGCCCACTGGAGCCACTTATTCTTGTTTTTTGCTGATAGGAGTGGTGTGTTCGTCTGCTGAAATAGCCCATCTGTGACATGGATCAACGAGTTGTGCGTTCCGAGATGCTGGTCAACACATCACTGTTGTACTGCGCCATTATTTGTCTGTTTGTGGCCCTCCTGATAGCTGGCATGATTTTTGCCATTTTCCTTTGACCTCCCTCATCAATGAGCTGCTTTCCCCCACAGGACTGCCGCTGACTAGATGTTTTTTGTTTGTGGCACCATTCTCGGTAAATCCTAGACACTGCGTGAAAAGCCCAGGAGGGCGACCGTTTCTACAACTAGCTCTCAGTCTTACATCAGCATTAGACATTCATCTATGTTTCTTAAACATCAAGTTTCAAAGTTGTTCCAAAAGTCAAATGTGTGTTTAATATTACGTTTAGGGATTAACTCTGAATGGTTATGGTAAGGGTTAAGGTTTGGGATAGGTTTAACCTCTAGCGTCGAGCAATCCCGTATCCGGGAGCGTAATCATAGCCTCAAGCTCATTACCATAACGCAAGGTTTCCTATTCATGAAAATCGCAAATGAAATGAAATAAATATATTCAAACACAAGCCTTTTGTTAACAACACTGTCATCTCAGATTTTCAAAATGTGCTTTTCAACGAAAGCTACACAAGCATTTGTGTAAGAGTATTGATAGCCTAGCATAGCATTAAGCCTAGCATTCAGCAGGCAACATTTTCACAAAAACAAGAAAAGCATTCAAATAAAATCATTTACCTTTGAAGAACTTCGGATGTTTTCAATGACGAGACTCTTAGTTAGATAGCAAATGTTCATTTTTTCCAAAAATATTATTTGTGTAGACGAAATAGCTCCGTTTTGTTCATCACGTTTGGCTAAGAAAAAGACCGGAAAATGCAGTCACTTACAACGCCAAACTTTTTTCCAAATGAGCTCCATGATATCGACAGAAACATGGCAAACGTTGTTTAGAATCCATCCTCAAGGTGTTTTTCACATATCTATTCGATAATCTTTCAGTGGTGGCAGTTGGCTTCTCATCAGAAGCAAACGGAAAAATACTGCAGCTGGAGATTACGCAATAATTGCAACGGAGGACACCAAGCGACCACCTGGTAGATGTAGTCTCTTATGGTCAATCTTCCAATGATATTCCTACAAATACGTCACAATGCTGTAGACACCTTGGGGAAAACGTGGAAAACGTAAGCTGACTCCTAGCTCCTCCTATCTGGGTTTCGCCTGTAACATCAGTTCTGTGGCACTCGCAGACAATATCTTTGCAGTTTTGGAAACGTCAGAGTGTTTTCTTTCCAAAGAAGTCAATTATATGCATAGTCGAGCATCTTTTCGTGACAAAATATCTTGTTTAAAAAGGGAACATTTTTCATCCAAAAATTAAAAGAGCGCCCCCTATATCGAAGAAGTTAAAACAAAAATCTCAAAAACAACTTTCTGTCGCTGGATTCGAACATGCTTACGCCCATCCACCATTCCCGTCTACAATGCCCTAGCAAAACAAAAATCTACTTGAAGGTAACAGCGCTCGCTGTTGCCGGTTTCTACGTAATCTCCCGACATCCTCAGACATGGACGGACGTCGGATACGGACTTGTATCACAGGTGACCTGGCTGGTTTCTGAGATACTGAATCCGGCATGCCTGGCACCCATGATCATACCACGCTCAAAGTCGCTTAGGTCACTTGTTTTGCCATTCTAACATTCAATCGATCAGTAACTGAATGCCTCGATGCCTGTCTGCCTGCTTTATATAGCAAGCCATGGCCATGTGACTCACTGTCTGTAGGAGTGTTCCATTTTCGTGAATGGGGTGGTGTACCTAATAAACTGGCCAGTAAGTGTGTATGTATATATATATATATATATATATATATTGTCACGGTGTGCGCTACTGGTGGAGAAGTCAGGTGCAGGAAAGCAGAGAGTTGTGAACAGGCACACACTTTATTAAGGCAGAGGCTAATAAAACAGACAGACTGTGTCAAAACCTCCAGGCAAAGGTAAAAGTGCTATGCGCAAAAAAGTCTCAAAAATTGAGCAAATGTTTTACAATAAACATCCCTCGTGAAAAGCCACGTAATAATGGGGAAAAAACCCAGCCTGGCGCGTACACACGGACATGTAACAAAACAATTTTACGCAAAGTCATGGAGGGGAACAGAGGAATACGTACATGATTAGGGAATGAAAACCAGGTGTGCAGGGAACAAGACAAAACAAATGGAACAATGGAAAAATGGAGCGGCGATGGCTAGAAAGCCGGTGACGTCGACTGCCGAACTCTGCTCGAACAAGGAGAGGAGCCGACTTCGGCAGAAATTGTGACATATATATACAGTGCATTCGGAAGTATTCAGATCCTTTCCCTTTTTCCACGTTTTGTTACCTTACAGCCTTATTCTAAAATGGATTCAATTTTTTTTAAATCAATTTACACAGTACCCTGTAAGAACAACGCAAAAACAGGTTGTTTTTTTTGTTGCAAATTTATGAACAATAAAAAAACTATGCCTTATTTACATAAGTATTCAGAACCTTTTGCTATGAGACTCGAAATTGAGCTAAGCTGCATTCTGTTTCCATTGATCATCCATGATATGTTTCTACAACTTGATTGGAGTCCACCGATGGTAAATTAAATTGATTGGACATGATTTGGAAAGGCACACACCTGTCTATATAAGGTCCCACAGTTGACAATGCATGTCAGAGCAAAAACCAAGCCATGAGTTCGAAGGAATTGTCCGTAGAGCTCCGAGACAGGATTGTGTCGAAGCACAGATCTGGGTGAAGGTACCAAAACATTTCTGAACCATTGAATGTCCCCAAGAACACAGTGGCCTCCATCATTCTTAAATGGAACCCGATGGTCACTCTGATATAGCTCCAGAGCTCCTCTGTGGAGATGGGATAACATTCAAGAAGGACAACCATCTTTGCAGCACTCCACCAATCAGTCCTGGATATGGTAGAGTGGCCAGATGGAAGACACTCCTCAGTAAAATGCACATGACAGCCTGCTTTGAGTTTGCCAAAAGGCACCTAAAGGACTCTCAGACCATGAGAATGAAACCAAGATTGAACTCTTTGGCCTGAATGCCAAGCGTTCCGTCTGGAGGAAACCTGGCACCATCCCTCCGGTGAAGCATGGTGGTGGCAGCATCATGCTGTGGGGATGTTTGTCAGCGGCATGGACTGGGAGACTAGTCAGGATCCAGGGAAAGATGAATGGAGCGAAGCACGGAGAGATCCTTGATGAAAACCTGCTCCAGAGCACTCAGGAGCTTAGATTGGGGCGAAGGTTCACCTTCCAACAGCACAACGACCCAAGCACGACCCAAGCACACCCTAAGCACACAACCAAGGCAACGCAGGACTGGCTTCGGGACAAGTCTCTGAATGTCCATGAGTGGCCCAGCCAGGGCCCAAACTTGAAACTGATCGAACATCTCTGGAGAGACATGAAAATAGCTGTGCAGCAACGCTCCCCATCCAACCTGACAGAGGTTGAGACAGAAGCTTGTAGCGTCTTACCCAAGAAGATTTGAGGCTGTAATCGCTGCCAAAAGGGCTTCAAAAGGGTCTGAATCCTTATGTAAATGTGATATGTTTGTTGTTGTTTTTTTAAATAAATTATCAAACATTTCTAAAAACTTGTTTTTCTTTGTCATTATTGGTTATTGTGTGTAGATTGATGAGGGGGAAAAAACTATTTAATTAATTTTTGAATGAGGCTGAAACGTAACAAAATGTGGAAAAAGTCAAGGGGTCTGAATATTTCTGAATGCGCTGTATATATATGTGTGTATGTGTGTGTGTGTGTAATCCTGTGTCTCCAGTGGAATGGCTGAGCGGAGCCCACTCAGGCTGAAAGCCTGAAAGCCTGAGTGGGCGAGCTTCCCCTTAAAGAGATGTGAATTTACAGGGACAGCATGCATTACCATAATGAAATGACCCGCCTTCCGTTGGAATAGCTGTGTAAATATGGAGAGAGCTGAGGCTTCTCTTTATCTTAATGAAAAGCCTATTGGAATCCACTTCCATCCCCTCCCCAGCAACGCTAAGTCTGGGTCAACATTCGCTCTCTTTTGTTGTCTCTTTCCCGCTCTCTCACTGTCTTCTTTCCTGTTTCTCTCTCTCCCTCTTTTAACGCTGTGTGCATTATTCACACACACATACTAACGTTTTGTCTGAAACATACACACGCTGTCTCCCACCAGCCCTCTGTTGAGAGCATCGTAGTGTCTCTGGTCAGGTGCTGTATTTATGTGTTCTGGGAAGCCTGAGCTCCTATTCAGTGAATGGCTAGTTCCCCTCTGTGTGTGTGTGTGTGTGTGTGTGTGTGTGTGTGTGTGTGTGTGTGTGTGTGTGTGTGTGTGTGTGTGTGTGTGTGTGTGTGTGTGTGTGTGTGTGTGTGTGTGTGTGTGTGCGTGCGTGTGTGGACGTGTTTAACTATTCTTTTGGGAACCAGAAGAATAGTAAACAATTTTTTTTTTGACCAACTGGGGACATTTTGTTAGTCCCCATGAGGTCAAATGCTATTTCTAGGGGGTTTAGGGTTAGAATTAGTGTTAGGGGTTAGGGTTAAGGTTAGGTTAAAAGTATGAGTTCGGGTTAGGTTTAGGGTTAAGGGTTAAGGAAAATAGGATTTTGAAAGTGTCCCCACGCTAGCTGTAAACAGACTGTCTGTGTGTGTGTGACTCAGCACTCTAATGATATCTTTATCCCTCTCTCCTCTCATTTGCTTCTCCATCTCTTCTGTCCTTCGTGAACCCAATGACTCTGCCTCAGCCTCCCCCGCTCTGACATTCCCCAGCTTACCACAGTAGAATCTCAGCCATCACTCAAGTGCTTGAGCTAAGAGAGATATGGCATTGTGTAGACAGTGGCACACTTGGGGAACATCATAATATGATACTGTTGATACCACATGATACCACATTTATTTTAAATTCTGCATACTGACAGGAAATGCATCTTAACTGAAATGACAATGAAAATAGCTCAAATAGAATTCTGTTGATAGATTGGTCATCACTCTCCCAACTCTTCTCTCTTTTCCTCTTTTCTCTTTTCACTCTTCTCTCTTTTCCTCCCTCCCTCCCGTTCTTTATCTTTATCTTTATCTTCCTTTGCCCCTTTCTTCCTCTGTCACTGTCTCTCTCTCTGTCTCCCCTGAGTTTTTAAAATGGCCTGTGTTTGCCTTTCATCAAAATGTCCCTGGATCTTCTCTTTGAGCTCAGTGGTCTGTCCAGCCCATTGTCTGACAGGGAAACACACTCTTTTACACACACCGGGACAGTCTCAACAGGATTCGAACAGCCAGTCGGAAGAAAAGGGAATAATTCCATGGATATTGTCATTAGTCTAGAGACAACTGGGTTCCTATGGGTAACTAGAACTTTATCTGGGCCTAAGGAATGAGTTGGTGTGTGCGTGGGTCCATGTGTGTGTGTGAGCACATTTAAATAGTTGTGTAACCCTTTTATCTGTGAGCTGACCTAATCCACACCCACGCTTTAACAGTGAGACACACGGCTGTGTCTTTCTCTTTGTCTGTTTCTCTGTGTGTTTGGCCCTTCAAAGAGTCCTTTCATAACCCTGCTGCACGTGCTGCACCGGTCTCCTCTACAGTGGGTGTGTGTGTGTGTGGTGGTCTGGTGAACTAAAGCCCTCTGAAGTGAAGGTCACTCCCAGAGAGGAGAGGAATCAAATCAAATCACATTTTACTTGTCATATGCTTTCTTAAACAACAGGTTTAGACTAACAGTGAAATGCTTACTTACGGGCACATCCCACCAATGCAGAGAGAAAAATATATAAATAATGGAAAAATAATAACACAAGGAATAAATCCACAATGAGTGGATCCACAATCCACAATAACTTGGCTATATACACAGGATATCAGTACGAGGCGATGTGTAGGGGTACGAGGTAATTGAGGTAGATACTTTTGTATAAATAGTGTATGTAGACACCCATTCAAATGAGTGGATTCTGCTATTTCATCCACACCAATTGCTGCCAGGTGTATAAAATCGAGCACACCACCATGCAATCTCCATAGACAAACATTGGCAGTAGAAAGGCCTTACTGAAAAGCTCAGTAACATTCAACGTGGCACCTTCATAGGATGCCACCTTTCCAACAAGTCAGTTTGTAAATCTTCTGCCCTGCTAGAGCTGTCCCGGTCATCTGTAAGTGCCGTTATTGTGAAGCGGAAAAGTCTAGAAACAACAATGGCTCAGCCGTGAAGCACGTAAAGCCACAAGATCACTTAACGAGACCGTCTCAGTTTTAACACTGACCAAGTTCCAAACTGCCTCTGGTAGCAACGTCAGCACAATCGGGAGCTTCATAAAATGGGTTTCATGGCCGTGCAGCCGCACACAAGCCTAAGATCACCATGCACAAAGCAAAGCATCGGCTGAGTGGTATTAAGCTCTCAGCCATTGGACTCTGGAGCAGGGGAAACGTGTTCTCTGGAGTGATGACTCACTTTTCTCCATCTGGCAGTCTGACGGACAAATCTGGGTTTGGCAGATGCCAGCAGAATGCTGCCTGCCTGAATGCATATTGCCAACTGTAAAGTTTGGTGAAGGAATGGCTTTGGAATGTGTTTGTGTTTTTGTGTTTCAAAGACAGTTTTCCCGCCGAAACTCTAACACGATCAAAAGGGGATACTGGAACAATATTTCTAACATAACCATGTGGGGAATGGTCAGTTGGAAGCTATAGAAAACTAATGTCATACAGTGCCAAGAAAAAGTTTGTGAACCCTTTGGAAATACTTGGATTTCAGCATAAATTGGTCATAACATTTGATCTGATCTTCATCTAGGTCACAACAATAGACACACACAGTTTGCTTAATTAAATAACACATAAACAATTATACGTTTTCATGTCTATATTGAATACATCATTTAAGCATTCACAGTGTAGGTTGTAAAAAGGATTTGAACCCTTGGATTTAATAACTGTTTGACCCTCTTTTGGCAGCAATAACCTCAACCAAACATTTTCTGTAGTTGCTGATCAGACCTGCACAACGGTCAGGAGGAATTTTGGACCATTCCTCTTTACAAAACTGTTTAAGTTCAGCAATATTAGTTTAAGCACACTGCTTGTCTATTGTTGTGACTTAGATGAAGATCAGATCAAATTTGATGACCAATTTATGCAGAAATCCAGGTAATTCCAAATGGTTCACATACTTTTTCTCTCCACTGTATTAGTTTTAATTTTGTTATGTCATAAAAAATTGTATGGACGAAATACTGTAACTTGGAAAGTATAACCCCTTTATCTGTCAAGTTTCCATCCAATCCGTTGTGCATATAAAACACAATGAAAGTATGTTTGTTAAGATATGAATGTGATTTTCGGAGGAATTAGAGAATCTATCTCCTATAAACTGTTCATTGTAAGTAGCCACTCCCTGAATGAGGTCAGAGAGCGTGTCAGACTGATGGAACAATCCCCTTTTGACGGCATAAAAAGCATTGCCAATGAAATTAACATTAGACCAGGAAACATGAGGCGGTAGATACATGTTTCAAATGGTTGTAACTTTGAACCTCAACACTAGGTGAATAAATAAACTCACCTTATTTTAGACCAGAGAGACGGCGAGCTGCAGCTCATGTCCATCGTGGTCCGAATCCTGAATACCAACACGAAGAGGAAGAGGCGACAAACTCCCCTCTCAGACAATCACTGGTACAGCTGATTAGCTGTCCTGAGTAAAATGTCTCGCTCTTCAAACCATGCTGCTACCCAAATCACAAGCCAGCCATTGGCCCGGCTGGCTAGCTTATCTTCAAAAAAACAGCTTTTGGAGTAAATGGATCAGAGTGAACTCTGTAGTTCTGTTCAGGACTGCACAACGATCAAAGGCACCCACACTTAAATACATTCATGATTTCTTATTCATAACAGGCGTGGTTCATGTGCAAACTATATGATTCATGTGAGAATGGTTCTGAAATGTATCGACGATAAAAAAAAATGTATCTCTCCCTCTCCATGTCGTGGTGTTGAAAGCCACCATATTGTAAAAGTCTGCTTGGAACCTTTGTCTCATGTATTAAGTGTGTATGTTATCCTGTTGTTATTTAGTTAATACTTCTTCAGGATGGGTGGATCCCCTGTGGAACGGTTGAGCTAATGTAGGCTAATGCGATTAGCATGAGGTTGTAAGTAACAAGAACATTTCCCAGGACATAGACATATCTGATATTGGCAGAATGCTTCAATTCTTGTTAATCTAACTGCACTGTCCAATTTACAGTAGCTATTACAGTAAAAGAATACCATGCTATTGTTTGAGGAGAGTGCACAGTTTTGAACATGAAAAGTTATTAATAAACAAATTAGGTACATTTGGGCAGGCTTGATGCAACATTTTGAACAGAAATACAATGTTTCATTGGATCAGACTAAAACTTTGCACATACACTACTGCCTTCTAGTGGCCAATATCTAAATTGCACCTGGGATGGAGTAATACATTATGGCCTTACTCTTGCATTTCAAAGATGATGGTACAAAAAAAAATACAAAAAAGGGTTTTGTCTTTGTGTTATCTTTTACGAAATCTAACGTGTTATATTCCCCTACATTCCTTTCACATTTCCACAAACTTCAAAGTGCTTCCTTTCAAATGGTACCAAGAAAATGCATATCCTTGCTTCGGCGCTTGAGATACAGGCAGTTAGATTTAGGTATGTCATTTTAGGCGAAAATTGAAAAAACGGGGCCGATCCTTAAGAGGTTCAACAACTTATTCCATGGAGCCCCAAATCCTAATGAGTTAATTGTTTCATGATTCATTTAATCTGGTAATAATTAAACGTAGTGAATTATAAATAAATAATAAATAAAATAATAAATAAATTACAGTCATGAGATTAATGAAAGTAAAGTCACGACACAAACGTGTTTTCTTTTTTGCTTTCTTGAGTCAGCTCCGAAATGCAGGTATTTCAGTCTAGCTCAGTGCATTCTGTAGTGGTGGGGCAGCCAGCGGAAAGTTGGTAAAGCCCCCAAATACGCCGTGATTGGGTAATGTTCTCTAGTTGCGCCGTGATTGGCTCAGTGTTCTGTCACTCATGGGGACAGTCCCCATCCAAGAAGGCTCGAGGCCATTGGCCACAGATAAAATTAAGTCAAATGGGAAATCTGACTTCAGTGAGTTTAAGACAACTGGGAACTGGGAGAAAAACGAGCTCTGATTGGGAAAATACATTTTGAACATTGAACTCGGAATTGCAAGTCGGGAACTCGGGCCTCTTTCTAGAGCGCCGACCTGAAGATCACTGACGTCATCATATTAGGCCTTATGTACAATTATATAAATTATACAATTGTAAAACATGAGGTCCCTGAAAATTACCAACAAGTGCTTGGAAAAGTCCTTCAATTTGACTTGCCAATGTCTGTATGAACTCCACTTAAAAGGTGTATAGTCCTAGGGCTATGGTATTGTATAGGTGGAGTTATGGGTCAATTTTGCATATATTCACTGGTATTATTCCTCTAAGTACACATGTGGAAATGTTGATTCCAATGTCACACATTGGCCCCATTATTTATAGAATGACCGAGCAAAAATTGTTAGTGCAGATAGTCAGGGTAGCTATTGGTTAACTATTTAGCTAACTATTTTGGGAAGAAGCTGTTCAGGGTCCTGTTGATTCCAGACTTGGTGCATTGGTGCTGCTTGCCGTGCAGTAGCAGAGAGAACAGTCTATGACTTGGGTGGCTGGAGTCTTTGACAATTTCTAGGGCCTTCCTGGATGGTGGGGAGCTCGAACCTAGTGATGTACTGGGCCGTACGCACCACCCTATGTAGCACCCTATGTAGCGCCTAGCGGTCGGATGCCAAGCAGTTTCCATACCAAGCTGTGATACAGCCAGTCAAGATGCTCTAAATGCTGCAGCTGTAGAACTATTAGAGGATCTGATGGCCCATGACAAATCTTTTCAGCCTCCTGAGGGGGAAGAGGCATTGTTGTGCCTTCTTCACGACACCGAGGATCTCGAAACTCTCGACCTGCTCATCTACAGGCCCGTCGATGTGGAACACAGAAATGAACCAGTGTATTAACATGTCAGTTTAAAGGGTGTGTGTCTGTGTGTTTCTGTGCGTGCGTGTGTGTTCGCAGGGAGTTTGCCAAAGAGAGAGAGCGTGTGGAGAAGAGGCAGGACTTTCTGAAGCTGAGGAGACAGCAGCAGATAGAGAGAGAGCTGACGGGGTACCTGGAGTGGATATGCAAGGCAGGTCAGGCTCACCTCCACTTCTTCGAAGGAACACAATATGTTGATTAAATTGTTGATTTAGTCTTACCTGACAATTGGTTATCATTTGGGGGGTGGAAGGTGTTCATAATGTTTGATTTACTCAGTTTATGTTGTTAGGATGGTGACAGGTATTCACAGGTACAGTATGTACAGTTGGTGTGTGTATGTGTGTGTATGT
Source organism: Oncorhynchus mykiss (assembly GCF_013265735.2). Lineage (NCBI taxonomy): Eukaryota > Metazoa > Chordata > Actinopteri > Salmoniformes > Salmonidae > Oncorhynchus > Oncorhynchus mykiss. The sequence goes on from NC_048593.1 coordinate 16,198,295, forward strand.
GTAATTGTGTGTTTCCTTTGTGCGCGCCCGTGTGTGTGTGTCGTGGTGTATAACCCTGTCCTCTCCTGTTCCAGAGGAGGTGCTGCTGGCGGAGGAGGATGAGAACGCGGAAGAGAAGTCCCCTCTGGACGGTGCGTGGTACAAGAGGAAACAGAACCTCCCAGGTGAAAAGAGGGCTGGAGGGCTAAACTGTGGCCTGCTTTACCATGGTACCCTACTGGGCTACCATGGTACCTTATGGTAAAAAAGGCACAATCAGGTATGATTCACAATTTCCATGAACTTGCCTCGCCCTCCATTTTCAGATCCTGACGATTTTGCACCATGTCTTTCTGTGGTGTATAAATCGCTCAATTCGATTTATGCCATATTCAGGGTTCCATGAATGTGGTCTGGTTCTCTTTCACCTGGGTTATAGGGTTTGATACACTGTTACAATGTGATAGAGTATCAGTGAGTGATTACTAAGGTCCAGGAAGACTGCTGTAATGAGATGCTTGTCTCATTCTGGTGTCTGCTGTCCCTTCACTAAATCTTGTTTATCAGTCTTTTCTCTCTCTATTTGGTCTCTCTCTCTCTCTCTCTCTCTCTCTCTCTCTATTCTCTTCCACTCTCTCTCTCTATTCTCTTCTACTCTCTCTCTCTTCTATTCCACTCCCCTTTTCCTCTTTTGTGTCATGGGCGGTTCTCTCCTTGTTCTCTCTCTATTTCCCTTCTCTCTCTCTCTCTCTCTCTCTCTCTCTCTTCTCTTATTCTTTCCTCTTCTCTCCGACATGGGCGGTTGTCTCTGCTCCAGCTGGAGTGCAGTCATGTCCCTGCTGTCGCTCCACCCAGCCCCCTATAGCCTTATGTTGTGATAGGCCCATAATCTCATCCAATTAGGTCTGGTGTGGGAGCCAGGGTTAATTAGGGGGATTTAGAGGGATGTCTTGATTGGATTAGGGTTGTACAATACACGGGCGCACACACACACACACAATCATGCATGTACACAGACACACGCACACACACTTCTCAGGTTAGATGACAGTACCACTTGTCTAAATGACAGTACCTGCCTTCCTTCATTTAATACATTAGTTACATGCTGGGGATGAAAATGATTGAGCTCACTGCCAGAGAAATGCCCCTCAATGTGTTGTTAGAGCTAAAAATGTTGATTTGACTAAATTATGTTGAAGGGCAGGTGAGGGCATTGGCCAGAATGCCAAACATTTCTGACAGAGCCAGTATAGCTTAAAGGGATGGAGAGAAATGATGGAATGGATTTATAGGAGAAGATACAAATGTTGAAGCATTCTCAATCTGCCCATCGTTCTACTAAACACAATATTAGTTCTCTCTGTTTCACAATTGACTCATAACTCTCCAGATTGTTGAGCTACTGCTCCGATCCTCATTCACAGAGAAGATAAGCGGAGCTGATTTGGCCTCAGAGCAGAGCATTGAGGAAGACCTCTACATTCTAAAAGGGCTGCAAGTCTCAGAAAAGCCCCGTCTTTTGTGACATTGAAGGTCACGTGATGATCACATTCATGAGCGGCCGTTTTTCATTCCAAGGCTGCATGAATTGAAGCGGAAGGCAGAATCGGAGAATGAAAAATGTGATTGATGCCCACTATTCATAGCATCCAACTAGCCCACACAGGGGGGGCTGTGTGTGTATGTGCATGCATATGTGTTTGTGCGTGTGTTTGAGTGCCTGCATGTATTTGTGTATGTGTGTGTACATATCCTTACTCCTGCCTCTCTGCTGTGCTGTGTGTGTGCAGTGTTGAAGCGAGGCAAGGTCAAGAAGAGTAAGAATGAGCTGATCGGTGCTGAGGAGGGAGACGATCACTTTACTGACATGTCCTCTGTTGGTAAGACTCAACTGTCCTGTACTCTTATCTGACTGACCAGACTCAACTGTCTGACTGACCCAGGGTTGCCATGTCTGCGGTTTTCTTGCCAAATTGGGCCACTTTGAAATCCGATGTCGCGGGTGAAAATCTATTGGTCGCGGGTTGCGGGTGTATGGGCTACTTCTAAATTGAACCGCGACCGCCATGCTGTTTAAAAAATATATGTATATATTTCACTGGGACCAGCTGCTGCTGATTATCAGGCAGTGAGCAAGCTTTTACTGAGTGAGTGAGTGGTGGGGAGGGCTGTGTGTGTGTGTGTGTGTGTGTGTGTGTGTGTGTGTGTGTGTGTGTGTGTGTGTGTGTGTGTGTGTGTGTGTGTGTGTGTGTGTGTGTGTGTGTGTGTGTGTGTGTGTGTGTGTGTGTGTGTGTGTGTGTGTGTGTGTGTGTGTGTGTGTGTGTGTGTTGAGAGCCACGGAGAAAAAGCAGCATGCGCACAGGTCATGACACCTTTACCAGTAGGCTATTTAGATTGTCGTTATGGAGACACCTATTCCCAACCATTTTTCCTTAAAATATATTAACATGGCCTCCCGGGTGGTGCAGTGGTCTAGGGCACTGCATCGCAGCGCTAGCTGTGCCACCAGAGACCCTGGGTTCGCGCCCAGGCTCTGTCGCAGCCGGCCGCGACCGGGAGGGCCGTGGGGCGATGCACATTTGGCCCAGCGTCGTCGGGGTTAGGGAGGGGTTGGCAGGAAGGGATATCCTTGTCTCATTGCGCACCAGCACTGCGCACTGTGGCAGAGCAGTGCACACTAATCAAGGTCACCAGGTGCATGTGTTTCCTCGACACATTGGTGCGGCTGGCTTCTGGGTTGGATGCGCACTGTGTTAAGAAGCAGTGCGGCTTGGTTGGGTTGTGTTTTGGAGGACGCATGGCTTTCGACCTTCGCCTCTCCCGAGTCCGTACGGGAGTTGTAGCGATGAGACAAGACAATTGGATACCATGAAAAAGGGGGTACATTTTTTTTTTTTTTATATATATATATATTAACACGCTATAACTGATATAATGATGACAAGCACTGGAAAACAACCAGTGCAACCTAGCTCAGCATAGTTATGCTATAGTTATGCACAAAAGGGAATGCTGATTGGTTGAAAGCCATGGGATATCAGACCGTGTAACACGGGTATGACCAGAAAAATGATTTTACTGTTCTATTTATGTTGGTAACCAATTTATAATAGCAGTAAGGCACCTCTGGGGGTTTGTGGTATATGGCCAATGTAACATGGATAAGGGCTGTGTCCAAAGAACAGCCCTTAGTCGTGGTATATTGGATATGTACCACACCTTGGGCGTTATTGCTTAATCATAGCAGTCAAAACCAGTGAAATCGACATCCATTGATGGGAATTGATCTGGCGGGTTTAATAAGGGCAAATTCTCTTTTCTCTTGTGACATATTTTTAAGCTCACAATAATTATTATGATGGAAAACCTCATTTTGCTTCTTAGCCTACATCGTTACAAATTACGCTGATAATCCTTCTTAATTCGCTCGATAACATTATAGAAAAAGGGTTTATTGGATAAATGTGGCAACTTTTCTGTTGCTGCCTTGTGGCTGGGTTTTGATAGGTCATTGGGCTAGAAATGTTTGCTTGACCTGGCAACCTTATCTGACTGAGCCAACCTCCCAGTTTTTGTTGGGAAGGCTGACCCTTGACCTTTTACGTAATGACTTCTTGAGCTTGTCCTTACAGCTTGCACCATTTCTAGGCTGTTGGTAATATGTCTCATTTTCACCTGTCGTGGAAATTTCCTCTATTTACCAAATCATGAGAGAAAACCACACACCAGTCAGAGTTATGCTTAATCTTCACCTTTAATAATAATTAAGCTTTTGCAATAGCATTTTGACTTTCAACAGTTCAGTATCTCTAATGAAAAGTTGAGAGAGTCCCAACATAATGGCAAATGGGATCCTTTATAGCAAATATCCACCCCCCCTAGACGACATGACAAACCACAGGTCTTAGGAACTTACACAAAGAAAGACTTTACTTCAGAGAGGAGTATCCCCTAGCCAGACAGAGTTGGCTATAAATGATCGTTCAGTTTGGTCTCCTAAACAAAGCTCTTATTTCGTCCTTGGTACAAAATGGTACCAAGACATTACCCCCACTCTATGATAAATATCAAATTGTCATTTAGATACAATCAATTCTAAATACAACCAATCCTGGACAAGCTCACGGAGAGGAGAGTGAGGCTATAGGTTAAGATAGGAGCAACAAAAGAGGGAGCATAGAATGATTCCAGACACTGCAATCCTCCTCTCCCCGATGGGAAAAGTAGGGAGTGACTGGCACACAGACACAGTGGAGCAAAAGATATGTTTACACATGATGACACCTTGACCTCTCCCCTCTCTCCGGCCCAAACAACTTAGTCTTGACATAGAACAGATACTGCAACCCCGCCACAGTATTATACAAAAATAACATTCTGATGAGAAGTAACTTACAAACATATGATGAATATAAAACATCTTACCTATGTCACCACCTAATTGTGATTATTCCCCAACACACCCTCTGCTGACCTTTGGCCTATTCAAATGTGTTCCTATCCTCATGCATTGTTATAATGCCTCAATGTATTTGACCGTTTTCTCTGGTACGTCACACAAACTAACAACACCTGTTATACAAGGAAACATTTTTTTTGTGAAGATTTTGCTTGTTTTACTGATTCTTTGTAGCATGTCACCTTGAGGGAAAATAGGTGTAATTAACTTTTCTTATTATACTGTAAAATTCCTCCATCATATTGGAATTAGAGTTCAATTCATTTCATTATTTAAATTCAGACCGCGGCACAGAAGAAAATATGTAATTGCTTGGCTTTGGGGGAAATGCTCCTAAGCATGATAACTGAACCCATTTGAGTGCATTTATATTAACGGAACCAGCTGGATTCCTCTCCTGACAACCTCCTGTGGCTGTTCTCCATCTAAATGACTGTCATGGAGATACATGCAGTATTACGCAGTCAAATCTAACATTTCACTTGTTCTTATTCTCGTCTCAAGATCTGTTTTCACTCCCATTGAGGCAGATTACAACCTTGAAATGCAAAACATATATCTTTTCAGAGTGGAAAGTTCCAGTTATTTTATGGCTTCTTCTTCCTTCTGATTCTTTAGATACTTTCTCCTTAGTCTCAGACATTTTTAGTGTCAGACTTTTTAGTCTTAGCCGTGAAGTTCTTTAATTAGCAAAGAAGCTGGGATTTATTCAGGTGGAATGTAGAGGAGGTGGAGTCTAAGTGTGGAGCTTCTGGGTTTGATGACAGCCTGAAATAGCCAGAATATTCTTGTACGGTTCCACCTCAGATACAGAGATACAAACTTAATGCTGAATGCGAATATCATTTTTTTTGTAAGCTATTTCAAAATATATTGTAATATAATGTTCAAATCACCCTAGACTTGCCGATGATGGCGAGGATGAGGGTGACGATGATGATAATTAGAATAATGATGATGATGATGATGATGATCATGCCGATGAACAGGAAATCCCTTTTGTAAAAGGGACATGATGGATGGCGTTGTACACCTTTCTGTGATGACTTCACTCTTTTACCTACTTCCTCTTAGTTCCCCCGGGCTCACCGTTTGGCCGGGCCAGCGTGAAGAGCATGAAGCTGGACAGCTCATCCTACTTCCGCCGCAAGGAGAGGAGGATGCGTTTCTTCATCCGTCGCATGGTCAAAGCCCAGAGCTTCTACTGGACAGTCCTTTGCCTGGTGGGGCTCAACACACTGTGTGTGGCCATCGTCCACTATGACCAACCCGAGTGGCTCACCACTGCCCTGTGTAAGTCACACACACGTGTATGTGCATGTAGTCAGTAGGCACACACACACACACACACACACGCTCACACCTACATTCACTATCGAATGGATGATTATCAGTAGGTGCCGAATTAAATCAATAATGGCCTTCCATGTGTTCTCCATCCCCCTGGAACCCCAGACCTGGCAGAGTTTGTGTTCCTGGGTCTGTTCCTGTCTGAGATGAGCCTGAAGATGTACGGCCTGGGAGCCAGGAACTATTTCCATTCCTCTTTCAACTGCTTCGACTTTGGTGTAAGTCACCATAAATGCCTTTGGAATACCTTGAAGAGCTAATTATTCTCTATTTCAGATGCTAACTTAACCTGACTCACATGGATCCATGTTTTTTTTTTTTATACGAGAATGAAATGTTGAATTGATTCATTGACAGTGACAGTGATTTGCTGTCCGAGTAGCTAGTAGCTACTTTGTTACAGTAGTTCTTTCCCCTTTTCTCCACTCCTCCTCTTTTCCCCTCTCCTCTTTTCTCCTCTCCTCGTCTCCACAGGTGATAATAGGGAGTATACTTGAGGTGGTGTGGTCGATGATCAAACCAGGGGCATCCTATGGCATTAGTGTACTGAGGGCTCTTCGTCTGCTCAGGTTGTTCAAGTTTACCAAGTGAGTGAACACACATTTGAGTCCACACATAGGCCGACACACGCTTGTACTCACTTCGGGGACACTCGTACAGGATATCAACATGCGTTCAGAATCATCAATAAGCATATTTTGTCCCACTCTGTCAGTGTATAATCCTATTAAACTTTTCCTTTAGTGGGCTAAATCAGGGTCACACAGTGTTTCTTGGTAAGAAACACAGTCTTAAACAAATCTACTTTGAAACAAAAGTATACACCTCACACACGTGGTTATGGACTTTAAAAAAACAGAAGACTCCTCATGTACCATGTCAGATATAGAGTTGAAAGGTATTCAATTTAGAGTTTGAATCCCAATATTACACTTTATATTCATCACAGAAGACTACAAAAAACAACAAAAAATGACAAAAAAAGTTGATTAATTATGAAATTATGAAAACTATTTATAACATTCCACCCATGAGGACACTAGGTTATTTGACTGCTGCAAAGGGCTACTGAATGAATAACATTCCACCCATGAGGACACTAGGTTATTTGACTGCTGCAAAGGGCTACTGAATGAATAACAGTCCACCCATGAGGACACTAGGTTATTTGACTGCAGGAAAGGGCTACTGAATGAATAACATTCCACCCATGAGGACACTAGGTTATTTGACTGCAGGAAAAGGCTACAGTTAGGTAGCAGTCATTTATACTCACTAGATTAGTAATCCTGTGATTCACAACAATATAGGACATTTTTTTCTCCCTGTCCATTCACTATCGCCCTCTCTCTCTCTCTCTCTCTTTCTCTCTTTATCTCTCTCTATCTCTCTGTCTTTTTCTCTCTCTTTCTATTCCTCTCCCTTTCTCTCTCTCTCTTCCTTCTCTTCTTCCTTTCTCTTCCCTCTGTTTTCCCCAGGTACTGGAACTCCCTGAGGAACCTGGTGGTGTCTCTGCTCAACTCCATGAAGTCCATTATCAGCTTGCTCTTCCTCCTCTTCCTCTTCATTGTGGTCTTTGCTCTGCTGGGCATGCAACTTTTTGGAGGACAGTGAGTATTCCCTCCACACTCCTCCATGGAACCTGACCCTTGGCCCCTAACTTTTCACCCCTGACTCCTCTTTGGTCCTGTTTCCTAATCTCCCTCCACAACTCACTCACACACACACACACACACGCACACGCACACGCACACGCACACGCACACACACACACACACACACACACACACACACACACACACACACACACACACACACACACACACACACACACACACACACACACACACACACACCCCTAACCGTCCTCAAGTCCACACCCCTCTTTCTCTAGTCCCTGGCCCAGCAGGGACTGGTGTCAGACACATTGCCCAGCAGTGCACATTGGCCCAGCAGTGCAGTGGTGTCAGACACATTGCCGCAGCGGTGTAGCTTTGATACAAGGCTGTGTAAAACCCCATGTCTTCGGCTGACAATGACAGCTCCTGATCTGTGCTATGCTGTATTTACTCAGCTCTGCCTGTCGACAGCCACAAACACACCCTCAGGTAGGATGGTTTATAATTTAGGCCAGAGGCCAGTCAAAATACCTTCCTATTTTTTTAGTCTCTAACACAGTGTTTACATTGTCATTCGATTTTTACCTCAGCGGCCAATGCTGTTGTGTCTCCCTTGAGTCAAGGTGAGCGACCTTACCTGCTATATCGTTTCCGTTGTAGCATGTAAGAGGTAAGAGCACTGAAGGGAAACTCCAGTGTCATATTCTCACTTATCTCCCAGAGTGACAGCATTGACGGATGCTGCGTTCCCATTGGGTTGTTTGGAGGGATAAAGAGAGAGTGTTCCCATGGTGCCATGATCCATTTAAACTGGGCAGTTCCGTCATAATGGCCACTACAGTCTGGGCTGATGGATTTGTGTGAAAACGCTCCATGACGTGCACATGGTGCTCAGCGGTTGGGCCTCGTGTATCATGTGATATGAGTCTTAATGCATTTTTCTTTTCCTATTTTTCTTTTCCTATCCACCTGTGTCCCGACTCAGTGTAAAACCGCATGGTAGACAGAGACAAGGCATAAATAGTCTTCGATGTATGGTTGTGACCATGGTGATTCCACTATTGTTTGTTTCAAATCTATCAAAAGTAGAGAACTTGTAAAGACATGAATAAGGGGTCCTTATTTAAAAGCTGACCCTGCTCAGTCCCGACTCATTTAGGATTTTAGACAAATTTGACGCAGTTGACCAAATCTTAGGAATCACCGATTTGAGAATATTCTTTAACCCTTTGACGCGTACGATCACATATTTGGGATCCTTGTTGAGTGGTCCCTGCAACGTATCATCGCAAACATGTGATTGGAACAGTAGCAACAGAACATGTGATGAAACAAATGCGTCTAAACAGCAGTGTTGTCTGAATAGCAACTTAACAATGTTTTATACTGATGGGAAATAAAGGTCTTCACAACTTTCTTCCTCAAGTTCACCTTTTATTGTAAAAGATAAATGCGAACTTCATCATCCAATCATCCCACGGAACACATCCACTGCTAAACTCGTTCCATAAACCAGTCTAAATAACAGGTTGTGCTGACAAAAAAACTAAACAGAAGTTTAAGTGACCTAACAGCCAGACCTGTTTAGAGTGTACCACATCTCTGGTGAGCATAAGGGAGAAATATTGTTTAGAAATGAGATGCGTGTCTGCTAAGCTAACAGTAGCTAAATTATTTACGATGGCTGCCATGTTTGTTTATGTCTGACAAGCGACGTCTCCCTAATCCCAGAATGCCATTCACTATAAGACGCAAATAAACAAAGTCAAAGATGGCTGCACCCATTGCCTGAAAAATACAATACAAATGCATGCCTACTGCTTTGCCTAACCGTAGCGCAAAAGCTGAACAGAGTCGCCAGATACTGTATTGTTTAAACTATTTTAGGGGGTTTGTCGGGGTGTTCATGTAATTTGTGAGGGGGTGTCAAGTCTATGGGAAGTAGAAATGGCTGGATGTATTGTGGGGGCATATGATGCAGGAAATATTACTATCATGGGGTATTTATCAATAAATGGGGGACAAACACAGGAGAAGTTTATGAGCGAAATAAAAATAAAACCCTGGAAAGGGGGGTCTGAGCTGGAAACCCTGAGGTACCATAGTTACAATCTGATGCCGCGTTCAAAACAACTGGGAACCGCGTTCAAAACATCTCAGACTTCAGTGCAAGACAACTGGGAACTCTGGGAAAAAAATAACTCCGAATGGGATTTTTTTTGGGCACGGTCATCCAACTCGTTATTCCAACTCTAGAACTTGGCCTCTTTCTAGAGGTCCGACCGACAGACACTTGAGTGACAACCAGAATTCATTGTATGATGTCAATAAACATGGCGCCCCACACAGCTGGCAATTAGCTTAGCATTAGCTCATCATAATCAGTACAACCTTCAAAAAAGTATTTTACACACATCATATTGCATTACAATCTATGCAAGAATCGGAATGCATGATTTGTCCCCAGTACTTGAAAAAGTGAATAAAACAATAAATACATTTTGCTCCATATAGATACAATGCCTTCAGGAAATTATTCAGACCCCTTAACTTTTTCCACATTTTGTTACGTTACAGCCTTATTCAAAAATGGACTAAATGAAAAAATGTCCTCAGCAATCTACACACAATACCCCATAATGACAAAGAGAAAAAATATGTTTTTAAGACATTTTTGCAAATGTATTAAAAATACAAAACAGAAATAACTTATTTACATAAGTATTCAGACCCTTTGCTATGAGACTCGAAATTGAGCTCAGGTGCATCCTGTTTCCATTGATCATCCTTGTGATGTTTCTACAACTTGATTGTAGTCCACCGTGGTAAATTCAATTGATTGGACATGTTTTGGAAAGCCATACACCTGTCTATATAAGGTCCCACAGTTAACGGTGCACGTCAGAGCAAAAATCAACAAATGAAGTCCAAGGAATTGTCTGTAGAGATCCGAGACAGGATTGTGTCGAGGCACAGATCTGGGGAAGGGTACCAACAAATGTATTCAGCATTGAAGGTCCCCAATAACACAGTGGCCTCCATCATTCTTAAATGGAATAAGTTTGGAACCACCAAGACTCTTTCTAGAGCTTGCCGCCTGGCCAAACTGAGAATTCGGGGGAGAATGGCCTTGGTCAGGGAGGTGAACAAGAACCTGATGGTCACTCTATAGCTCTATAGTTTCTCTGTGGAGATGGAAGAACCTTCCAGAAGGACAACCATCTCTGCAGCACTCCACCAATCAGGCCTTTATGGTAGAATGGCCAGACAGAAGCCACTCCTCAGTAAAAGGAACATAAGTCCGCTTGAATTTTGCCAAAAGGCACCTAAAGACACTCAGATCATGAGAAACAACATTCTCTGGTCTGATTAAACTACGATTGAACTCTTTGGCCTGAATGCCAAGCGTCATGTCTGGAGTAAACCTGGCACCATCCCTCTGGTGAAGCATGGTGGTGGCAGCATCATGCTTTGGGGATGTTTTTCAGCGGCAGGAACTGGGAGACTAGTTAGGGTCGAAGCAAAGATGAACGGAGCAAAGTACAGAGAGATCCTTGAAAACCTACTCCAGAGTGTGCAGGACCTCAGACTGGGGCGAAGGTTCACCTTTCAACAAGACAACAACCCTAAACGCACAGACCAGACAATGCAGGAGTGGCTTCGGGACAAGTCGCTGAATGTCCTTGAGTGGCCCAGTCAGAGCCGGGATCTGAACTTGATCTAACATCTCTGGAGAGAGCTGAAAATAGCTATGCAGCAACGCTCCCCATCCAACCTGACAGAGCTTGAGTGGATCTGCAGAGAAGAATGGGAGAAACTCCCCAAATACAGATGTGCTAAGCTTGTAGCGTCATACCCAAGAAGACTCAATGCTAAAGTTGCTGCCAAAGGTGCTTCAACAAAGTATTGAGTAAAGGGTCTGAATCCTTATGTAAATGTCATATTTTCTTTTTTTTTTTTTTTTTTTTTTTGCTAAAAAATAAAAAAATGCTTTTGCTTTGTCATTATGGGGTGTTGTGTGTAGATTGTTGAGGGGAAAAAACTATTTAATACATTTTTGAATAAGACTGTAACGTAACACAATGTGGAAAAATTCAAGGTGTCTGAATACCTTCCGAAGTCACTATACATGCAGTATGCTACAGCACAAAGGCAACACAATTTACAGAAAATAAGGCACTTACTTTGATAGGAACGCACACATGTTCAAAGTCCAACAACAATGAAGGCAATGCGGGCGCCAGCCAGAAAATGTGCCAGGGGGAAAAGTTTGTGCAAGGCCCCCTGACTAGCGATGTACAAATGTCTACATACTTGATCTGGGGAAACACTGGGGAAGTGCTTTTGCACTTGTCGAAGAGAGAAGTCTGACCCAGTAAAGCCTCAAACATAAATAGTCCACAACAGTGAAATGGGCTACTTCTTATGTGAATTAATGAGGAGGTGGAACACAATGTTGTTTGAAAATAAAACTTGTTAGAAAATTATTTGAAATTGACAAGTTGAAACGTAGCCTATAGATAATTAGCAGGCAGCATGCCTTGGTTTGAAGGCAGCGTGGGTTAACTGTCCCGTTGTGTAACAAACCCATTTTGGAACAGTGAGTGCAGTTTGACATCACTTTCATAAAAAAACTCACGCTGGGGCGACCGTTAGAGATATTAGGAACTCGCGTGAAAAAGGTTAAAGTCGCAGAGGGCGAAAAAAACAACTTGTTTTTTCAGTTAATGGATGACTCTGGATCCATTGTTCTTGTCTTATGTTATCCACCTGTGTCCCGACTCCATGTAAAAACACCTGGGAGACAGAGACAAGGCATAAACAGACTTCAATATCTATACTCAGACAGCTAATGATTGAGGCGATTATACACTGCAGCAGTTGCACCTCTATCAGCCAACCCCAGACAAATCTCTCAATAAAATTCATGGAGGAACGGAAAGTAAACCATTTGAGAGAGCAGTCTCCTGCTCTGCAGAGATTTGAATGTCTTCAGGACATCACCGCTAGCAGGGGATATGTGAGAAGCTCAAATCAAATGCTAATACGAACAATGGGTAGGACAGAAAGATAAGATTAAAAAAAGATAATGCAGTTGGAATTAGTTTTTTTCATATTAACATCTGATCATTTCCTCCTCTATTAGATAGAGATGGTGTTCTATATTTTTGGGATCATTTCAGCAGACACTCTTCAGAGCAACTTACAGGAGCAATTACAGTTAAGTGCCTATGACCTCTTCGGCTCAGGGATTCAAACCAGTGACCTTTTGGTTTCTGGCCCAACGCTCTTAATCTCTAGGCTACCTGCTACCTTATAGGTGTGCTACATATCATATTCCTTACATGCTTTTGGGAAATACTCTAGTCTAGAGGACTGTTGCCGCACTCTATATCCCTTCCTGTGTTAAACTAGAGCATATTCCTCTCATTCTCCACAGAGCAGAGCCAGATGCACATCACGTTGTGTCAGAGCCTGCTCTCACAAGCTTCTGATGGAGGATTGATTAAATGAAGTCCCTGAAGATGCCTTGTGGGAGCGAAACAACATCAAATCCCTATTATCAGAGTAAACACTGTCTCCGGTGTGCAGCCTAGGTTAATCTTGCCAACTAAGAGAGAGAAAGAGGGAACGATGGAAAAGACCACGGCTACATATTTGCGGGTGGACAATCCATCTGATTGAACTTACCACCCCTATACTTGCTATCTCTCGCACACACACACACACACACACAAACACACACACACACACACACACACACACACACACACACACACACACACCACCACCACCACCACCACCGGTTCTCTAAGCAAGTTAGATCAGGAGTCGTTTTTAAAGCTGGTTGCTGTGGTAACCATATTTGCCCTCTTCCCAATCCAACCGCTCCTCTAATGCTTTGTCCTCACGCCATCACTTCCATTCTGATGCTCTTCCATCAGTGACGTATCGCAGGTCCGAGCAGAGTGAGAGGGTAGAGAGAAACGTGCAGAATTATAGCTAATCTTCAGGCTATTTTACACATCTGCCATGAGGCTGAGAGAAAATGTTGCTGTTCATAGCTCAGGGATTCTTGAAAGACGGGACAGTCTCAAACAAATTTATACAAATATTTGTCTAAATATTAACAACATTTGAAATATATATTTTGATAGACCAAAGTATCAGCTATGTAGAGGAACAACCTCCTAATTATTATATATTTTGTTTCATAAAATGCAACTAACTGGATTTATGTCAACTCTGTCAGACCCCCTGAAGGGTATTTCATTTGTACAATTATTGTCCAACAAGTGTTTAAAGGCCTTGATAGTTTAATTCTAAAATTATATAATTCAAATATGTAATACAAATCTCCAAACGCCTTTTTGTTGTTGTTTCATAGCACTATAAAATGTTCCAGGGCTAATTTCGTTAGCATTTCGTGGATGTAATTCTAGATTTAGAACATAAAACGGCATTTATAAAGCAAACACTGTCCCTTAGTTCAAATACTTCAGTTGTTTAAGCATATGTTGCCGAACAGTGATAAAAATACTTGTTCAGAATATTGACCAATACATTTTGACAGTGACAGAGTTGAAAACAGATACTCAGAACATACCTTTGCCTCTAAAAATAAAAGTTTAATTCAAACATTTATAAAATATGGAAAATGATTCATTTGAAAATCCCCAATAAAAACAGAGCTGAAGTTAGACACACATTTTACAGAGTTGAAATTCATATTCTATCAGGCAGATGGAGTTGACAGTTTATGGTTATGACCATGCTGATTCCAATATCGTTTGTTTAAATCTATCAAAAGTAGAGAACTTTGTTGAATGTGTTGAGAACATGATTAAGAAATGTAGAGACATGAATTATGGTATAGCTGGCCGTGCTCATTCCTGTTTCATTTAGGATTTTTGACAAGTCTGACAGAGTTCCCCAAATCTCTGGACACATTTCTTTGGAATCACAGTTTTGAGAGAAATAAGTCACAGAGGGCTATTGCAAGAAACTACATAAGATCTTTTTTCAGTTAATATCCATTATCTACAGTTTTTAGAATTTGAAACACTTTTTTGGAGATTTACAATTGGGATCCTTTCTCCGAACAAGGGCATTTACGGGCATAGAGCAGACATGGAACTTAATAATATTGAAAGTATTTAAAAAAATCCCACCACAAATCTTTTCCCTTATAAAATTCCCCCAAAAATACATTTGAAGATCAAATAATGCAACAAAATAATTTATTTTACAAATAAAAATACAGTGTCCCTGCCGGACAACGATTGTCTCAACTTTCAAACATATCTGAGCTAATTTCCTGCTATTCTACACATTTTGACACGATGCTGAGAGAAAATGTTGAACTTTCAAAGTACATTTCCTGTAATTCTACACATTTATTTTATGGCTTATGATATGTTCATATGCTATCTGGGGGGCCCGACCTCCGGGGGCACCCCAACCAAAAAACCTAAACCTAAAGAATGGGGGTCCCCAAAGATCATGGGCTCCCGCCTTGGAGGGCTACAGGAGTTTGTGCTACGCCAGTGTCTTTCAATCACACTTAGTGCGATCTCTACCACAGCAATTTTCTTAAAGTGTACATTGCAAGTCTATCTAGTAATACATTTATAATAACTCATTGGGGTTATCGTGTAACCTTGTCAGAATTTCCGAGCGATCAAAGGGTAAGGGGAAAGCACAACTCAGCATTGAGAAAGCCCATCCTGAATGCCCATCTCAAATGACACACGTGCATACTTGGACATGTGTATGACTGTATGTAATGGCTTTTGCAGGTGCCGAGGTAAGTCAATCAACAGTGTTTTCATTGGAGCTATTGTTAAACCATTGACGATACTGTTTGAAAAACAGCACTCCTGTGAAAATGTGAATCTTGTCTGACTCTGCACACATGTACTGTATAAAATGTAGACACATGATCAGTTGGTCGCAGGGGATGGTCAGTGTTTTACTGTGTTAGCAGTGAATGGTCATAGTGTCATAGGTAGCATGTATCCGTCCGTTGGTGTTTTTTCTTCTTGTTGTGGGATAACTATACATCACGCCATTGTACCTTTCATTCTCTCACTTCGTCGCGTCTTCTTCAGTTTCGAGACTCAGGTTTTGTCAGGGTTGTTCCTCAAAAGGCAGGGAGTCATTTGAATGTGGGGTTGGGGTTCTTGACGACTTGATAGAGTATTTTTCCTTTGTGTGCGTGGGATTGGTAAGGTCATACAACTGACCTGGATAACCTTGTGAATGTGTTTGCTGCTACAGTGAATCACAACCTGTGTACACAAAGTTTAGAATCAAATGTAAAATCACATCGGAGTTTATTTGTCACATGTACAGGATACAGCAGGTGTAAACAGTATAGGGAAACATTTGCAATCTCTTCCTTAACAGGTTGGTTATACTACGTCATATAAAGAAATACACGAGATAAATAATAAAGTACACCTGAAAACAGAATAAATACACACGAGAATATACACTTTATATGACAAGGTCAGTATCAGCACCAATCAATGAATGTGATACTGGTGGCAGTTGTGTAATCAGGGTTAAAGTGACAGCAGGATACATTTTAAAATACTTGAGCGTGTTTCATTTCCTGACAATCTATATTGTTTATTTCATCAATTTAAATGTATCTGTTTTCAGCCTCTATTCCACTGAGATTTGTATTGCTTGTCATGGAGAAGTTGGACCGGTCTTGTTTTGTGTAAGCTTGTGGTCATACATCAATGGGGGCTTCAGAAGACATTGATACGTGTATGTTGTATTATAGTTCATAGCTATAGTCACAGCTACTGACACACAGCAGAGGAAAACAGAACATGAAACATAAACTCCAAAACTACCTCGGATGCTCAGGTCTCTTCTACCTGTCCTCGTTCTCTGGGTGCGTTCCAAATGGAACCCTCTTTTTCTTTATAGTGCACTACTATTGACAGAGGGAAAAGGAATAAGGTGCCAGTTGGGACACCCAATCCATGTCTGTTTCTCTGCACTATACCATGGAGATAGTTCAGGCGTCACACCAGGAGTGATGAGAAGGTTGGAGCTGTGGACTTGTGTGGCTTCCTCCCTGGTGACTTGTGTGGCTCCCTCCCTGGTGACTTGTGTGGCTCCCTCCCTAGTACTTGTGTGGCTCCCTCCCTAGTACTTGTGTGGCTCCCTCCCTGGTGAC